>NC_142395.1:21778882-21962632 GCF_059441095.1 Idiotropiscis lumnitzeri | reverse complement strand
ATAATATATTCTGGTCTGTGCAGTAATAACTTTGTTAAGGAAAAAAATACAAAAAGAACACATGGACTGAGGAAAAAACACTATCGCTATCAGGATGAAACCTTGCATCTCTAAAAGCATTACTTCTCAAGATATAATGATGAAAAAAAGTTGTTTTTAATTATTAAACATTATATCATTAAAATTGCAAGCTATTTCAACGCTTTAGATTGTTCAATAATTTGTCAAACTAACAGACCCACAAGGGGAGAGCTTGGCAATATAACAATAGATATTGTGAAACTCGTGCCCCTTCTCTCCTATTGTGTCTATTGTCATTTGTCCTCTATTTACTTTTCTTATGACAATGTCAAAGGCAGCTTGATTTGATGTTCAAAAGATTTCACTTGCTATGCTGCCACAGGTTCATACAGGTCTGTTTAATGTCACTTAAATATAAAGTGAGAACAGGCAGGGAGTCAGTGTGTTGTAAATTTTATTTGATAGAATAACGGAAAATGTCTATATTGTGGGATATTGTTGAAATAAAATGGCCCACATAGTGAAATAAGATGTTTTCCATATTGCCGAGCTTTGCACAATGGAACTGAATGACTTGATTATTAAAAAAAAAAAAAAAAAGTGAAATTGACCAAATTTGGACGTACTTTTCCACCCGACAGCGACGAAACAATTACAATAAATACATTTCAAACATTATCTCATTTAAGTACCTTTCCTGCCAATGATCCATACTGTGCCATTTGAATGAGATAATCCTCAACAGAACGGACCTTCTCCGGCTTCACCAAAGCAAGACTGCTCACTGTAGGGAGAATTTTTATTTTTTTTAAAAACAGCCTTTAACAGGAAACACAAACAGCCCGATGTATCGTTAGTCATGATGCAATTCATTTAATATATTCCTTTATTATATGAATGCATGGGAACATTGGAAGAAACATAAAGCACAGCCTCTCTATATTGTTGCCCCGACATGTAATCTGAAATTATTATAATTTTTTTAGTTTATGGAAAATACTTACACCTGGCACGAGCAGACTGATCTAGAACTTGGGACAATATGGAGTTCCTCATCTCTGACTCTCTGTGAATAAATCAGTACATTTGTTTTACCACACAAGCAACAATATCATTTTGAAATTTCAAAGTTAAAAGAATGTTACCATTCGAATATAACTGGACTGCTGAATTTGTCTTAGAAGAGATTTTGCTTCTAATTAGAGCAGAATGAATGCGAATATTCACAAACTCAACATTTTAGTCAGTTTTATTCAATCATCTAACTTCTAACCAGAAGTGTTTTTTAACAAATATGTGATATTAGTCAATGAAAACATGGCTGTTGTAGAGCAAAGAGAGCAAAAGCCAGTCTCACTGTTATGTTTAAATTTGTGTTGATATCTTGACAACCACACTCAATTTTTTTCTTCTTCGGTGTGGCCCGTTACTCCTTCATAATTTGGATTGATTATTATATGTACTGGAAGGTAATCAATATCATTTCACCTTCGTTTGGCCTCCTCTCCTTGCTGATTCTTTGAAGAATCCTGAAGCAACATAGCACAAAGTTAATTTAACATACCTCTTAGATAGCAAACATACAATCAGCACTCTATTTGGTTAAATTTACAATTTACTTTTGTACTTTGAGTCAAGTTCTAATGTTCTTTGAGTTAAGCGCTAAAAACTGACATGAGACTAAAGAATAATTTACAGGCTTTGTTCACAGACTTCAGTGTTGCTCAAAATTTTAAGGATAATGACACATTTTGTTGCGATTTGGTGATTATTTAGGGTCCATATAATGTATGGGTATGCATGCACTGACCATTCATTGTGAAATAAAAAAACAAAACATTTATTTCATGATAGTTTGTTTACTATTACACGTTTATGCAACATAAATAGCATGAAGAACCAATGGAGCTCTTCTGTCGGGTTACGATCATTCTATTTCCATACTACATAATTACAGTCAATGTTTGGTCTTCTATGTTGTTTTGAAAAGGCATTTATTGATCAAGTCCACAATGTTGTTCGCAGTTCATGATACAGTCTCAGAATGAAGAGTGTGACAGTAAGCTAGCTAGCTCGCAACTTGCTAAAGACTCAGTAAGTACTCTACGACCATATCATAAACTTCGAATATTAAACTTCACGTACACTTAACGTGAGTTTCACTTTACACAAACACATATCAGCGACGTGAAAGCTGATTTTCTAAAATCTCGATGACAGTGTCAGTCAAACTATTCAAGCAGCATTGTGTGCTCAGCATCTCCTTTTTAGGGAGCTAACGACGCGCTTCCAAAACAATCCTTTGTCCTTACCCCGTGCTTTGCTTGGAGTTCTGCCATTCGCTGCTGTCTAATCGCCTGTAACTCGTCGTCTGCCATGGTTTTCTAAAGCGTGGACAGGACTGAAAATTGTAAGATATGGTAAATAATATGAACGCTACAATTGCATCGCAGGCCAAGCCCTGGCTAACTCAGGGAGTGTAATCAACGCCGAGCACCGATCAACTACAGGCTAAAGCTATCGAACGCAGAGCTACACGCGCAATGAAAAATGGAACGATTATGTCTAAAAAAAATTACTAATAAATAAAGACAATACTATAATTGCTAATTATGAATTGTAACTATATATATATATATATATATATATATGATTTTAAACCTAGATGTATAACCAGGGTTTCTTCTTCTCTTTTTCAGGAACAGTCAAGCAGCACACCACAGCTTTCTTGGATGTAATGTCAAGACAGTTTGACACAAGTCCAAAACTGCATCAACATCCCATCATGAGTGATGCTTGAAAGAGTTTCCACATCATTAAGAACAATTCTATTACAACAAATTTAGAACGATCCGCCAGTTGGCTGCCTTCTTCAATTACTTGTTGGTGGTCGCACTTACACTTAGTTAGTACAGACTACTATTACTCCTGATGCTACTGTTTTGACTACAAATAATATTTCTTCTTTGTATTTTTTCAGCAGTTTTGGATGGCCTGTGGCATCACCTTTGCCTTCTACTACGTACTACAACAAAGATCAAGTTTGACGGAGGAGACTCATAACTGTCAGGAGCGATATTGCTGGTGTGTGTGTGATATGTTGTATTGGTCACCTTTAAGATATCACACCCAAGAGTAGACAGCACACACATGCAGATTTTTTCCCACATAATTTTTGGGGTCTCAATTTTTACAAAGGGAGGCAGATAACAGACAACATGTAGCATGTTTAATAACCTGAGTCACAATCTGAAACTTACATGAAGTGGGTTTAAATTAGGACAACTGAATGTAATGTGCCACTTCTTAATTAATTAATTAAAAAGACTAATACTAGTTGTAATACCCTATTTTTCAAAAGAATACAAGTAAGTTTTGGCACATTTGTGGTTTTCGTGGAATGGCCATAAGAGACATGTCAGTCAGGATGAGGTCGCAACACACTTGGCCTCTAGCTCCCTCTATACGTACTATACGAGAACCGACTCAGGAGCAGAGGTATGTGGTACTTTAGGTCTGGGTCGCTTACAGTGAAGACAATCTGAAACAAAACGTAAAGTTCATTAAATGTTTTAAACGGATACATTTTGTATGATAGTCAGTAACTTTGAATATGAATTAACTGCAGCAGAAATGTGGAAAAACTACAAGAAATGAACATGTTTAGGCCTCTCTAGTGAGCGTCAGAACATTGAAAGATTCGTTATTCAATTCTCACCTCGGCATATGGGTAGAAGGAGGTCTCCCCCATACTTTCCCAGTACTGAGCAGTTTCAAATCGCAATTTGTATACGCCACACAAAAAATCTTGTTTTGTGATGAGTCCAGGAAAACGGCCATCAGCATTTGTGTGCCTGTTTAGAGAAAAGTTCCAAAATAATGTAGAATTTTATTCTTGGATATTTTGATTTAAACTACATACATATAAAAAGAAACACTTACATAAGTGCTATAGATGCTCACCCTCTTGGCCCCACCTTCTGTGCAACCCGAGTTTGAAACCCTGACTCTAATTCTAATTTAAACCATTATTTAAAGCTTTAACCATAGTTTGAAACCCCTGTTTAAAAACCTAATCTGAAATCAAAACCTTACTTTGAAACCTAAAGTCTATTTTAAAACTATAATTTGTACTCCCAACGCAAAATTAAAACCCCTAATTTGAAACAGTAACCATAGTTTGAAACCCTAATTTAAAACCTCAACGATATTTTGAAACCTTAATTTCAAATCCTAACATTTTTTGGGCCCATTTCCACTTTGTATGACATTAACAGACTTAATGTGGGATTGCTAGTAGTCGCATCTTAAAAGAGAAAACATTTAAATTCTACATCCAATGCATGTCGCAAGGATGACACACGCTGGCTGTAATTGGCTGGTGGCTAGTCCCAGTTGTTTAGCCCAAAGTCTGCTGGCGAGGCTCCGCTCACCTGCATCCTTTGTGAGGACAAGAAAATGGATGGATGGATATTTTACCCGGCGTTAATCAACACCCAGGTCTCAGTTGAGGGGTCCAGTCGATGTAGGCCGAGGGCTAGATTGGTCCCGGGAACACCGTGGGCAGTGTTCAATACGTGTGTGGTCAGAGGACTCGCCATTGGTCTGATCTACTAAACGAAAACATAGTTAGAGAGAGAGAGAGAGAGAGAGCGAGAGAGAGAGAGAGAGAGAGAGAGAGAGAGAGAGAGAGATCGACTTTTAATGGTCCATAGGATGCATTCTAAAGGAAGTAATCCCTTTGCAAAGCGTGTTAGAATAGCCATTTGTCAAGCACACAACATGCTTACCTTCTTTTCAGGCAAGATATGCCTCTGGAGTTGCTGTAGCCTTTTCGCACTCATGTGAACTGATGAATACAAATTCCAGCTTGTCTTTCGCCAGCAGCAAACCGGTTGTGCAAGAACTAAGCTCCTCCTCATATTTGCTTGCAGCACTTTGTACTTTGTTGGGATCTGTCAAAGTGGGCAGTTCTGGTGCTGAACCACGCGAAGATGAGAACTATATGTCATTTTAGGTTTACTGTATTACAGTATAAGTGTGTAGTGCATTTAAAGTATATTGTATGTGGTCAAGAGCAAAGATTTTGACAACCAAAACCAAATTAACAGCATCACCAGTGGTGATTATTAACCACATTCCTGCTGGATGGGACTGCAATGGTTGACATGAGTCTGGGAAGTTTAATGAATATTGGTTGCACTGTACTTTTGCTCAATCGTTAATCAAAAATCATGCTTTAACTGAGTGAAATCTTTCAATGTGGATTTGATGAATAAATGGAAAAACAAGTTTGTAGAAAACTGTCATTAATTTCGTGCAATTTTAAGAAAAAAAGCTATATTGGGATGTACAGTACTTAAAAAAAATATCAGTTATTGTTGTTGGGGAAATTTTATGTTTCAAAAGTACTAGTGGTATCGGTACATGGTGTTGGTATCTTTGACTACTGAAGAGCACCTGTATAGGTATCAGTCTGGAAAAAAAAGTCCCTAATTCAAATAAAATTATGAAGGAATTACAAAATTAGAAGATTAAATATACATATATAATATATGACCATGGCGTGCATACCAGCATGATCAATATTGTGCATGGAACAAGAAAGTGTGACAAAAGCCGTTTGATTATTTGTAATATTCTTAATATCACTGCTGCATGTTTATATCAAGTATAATCTAAGAGTGTTAGATATCAAACAAAAAAAAACACATTGCAACAATTTGATTTTTTGATATGTAGGCTGGAACAGATTAATTGCATTCACATTCATTTCAATGGGAAAGGATGATTGAATTCCGAGTGTTTTGCGTTACACGCATGGTAAATGATGCTAGTGTCTCAAGGCAACATTGTACTAAACTCATCAGTGAAATAAAAACACACTCCCATGACCTTTGTAGTCAATATGAAAATACCTTTACTAGTGACAATGAGGATTTTCCACTTGGCTCATCTCAATAATAGCGACAAAAACATGTAACACCATATCGTTTATAATAACAGTTGTTTTTTGTATACAGGTATTTTTGTACAAAACAAAGCAAAAGTGAAATAGACAGCTGAACACTTACATTTAAGTTTACAATAATGCACAATATTACACACTGACCTGGGTCACAGCACTTTGACACGACTCTGTGCCAAAGTCATGGTGGAAGAGAGTGGTCGTAGCATTTTCCTAATTCTTTCAAAGTACTAAAATGACTCCAAAATGGCATACTAATACATACAGGATAACAGAATTGCCCTCTTTGTAGAGTAAATGCCATGAGACTGACTAATCTCTATAAATTACTTGCACTGTGAGGTCTGATACCATAAATGGATGGCATGTGAGTTAAGTGACCGAGAATTAGTTTTCACGTTACCAGTACATTCATACTGCATTCTGAAAATACTAAGTTGAACCATTTGTGCCGTTTGCACATTGTTTTTGTCTTAACAGCATGTGCTTATTTAGTGTTCCTCATTGTGTTAAATGGACTGAAGTCTAAATTGAGGACCCTTTTTGCTCAAGTAAAACCCATGAGGCAGCAGAAACATTCTTGTCCTTTTCGCAACTCATTGCCATGTACGATCTTGTCCGACATTTTCAACGGCATCCAAAGAAGGCTTAAACGGTTGTGATAAACAGAAATTAGAACCGGATTATTTGGGTGTTCTACCAGGGGAGACCAATTCCTCATTTGGATTAACACTGCAATGCTTTATTTGGATTATTGCTGGAGTTTTTGTGTTCAGGCAAATACAGTGGGACAACACAATAGGAATGCATACGGATGCAGGATTCTGCCTCCAGCTGTCTTTCAAAATGGTACTCTGGAAATAATATGATTTAACTCCTTCCCTCTCAGTCCATCCTAAAACATCTTCTCCGTTGCATGTATGAGTGTATTTTCATTTGCGTTGGTGTTGCTTTTTTTCCACTAAAATGCAGCTACAGCTGCAGCAACAAGTCAAATTTACAGTGTTGATTGATATGTGCACTCCCAGTGGAATAAAAATATTTGCTTGATCGCTTGCTGCTTGCTCTCTTCCACAACATTTGCCACTCCATTCTTGACTTCTGCACTTTGTTCTCTTCAAGTCTCATATTTCCTCTTCGGGGTCTGAGCTGTGATTGTTCATCTGCCACATAAAACAAAGCTTTATGACACTGCAAGTTCAGAATGAAAATAGATTACACAGTAATTGTAAGATGATGCGTTCAGAACATTTTCTTAATTCCCTCTAAATCATAATATACCAAACCTGACACATTTCCATCAATCTCTTCATCAATTTTCTCTACTGCTTTTTTCTGTTCAAGCTTGTGCAGTGGTCGCTAAATCACAGGGTACATATATTGTAGCCACAAACAACCATTTACATCAGGGGTGGGCAAACTTTTTGTTTGGCGGGCCACAATGGGTTCTAAAATTTGACAAAGGGGCCGGACCAGGAGCAGATGGATGGAGTGTTTCGGTAACCCCACCTCATCGGAGGGAAAAAAAATGCATTTAGTTTTAAATGAAAGTGAACAAAAGCATTACAACAACATATATGTCTTTGAAAAAACACAGTATTTAGAAAATAAAACATTCACAACGTTTATTCATTTAATTATTTTCAAGTTCGGCGGGCCGGATTAAAATGTTTAACGGGCCCGCATGTGGCCCCCAGGCCGTAGTTTGCCCACGCCTAATTTACATTCACACTGAGTGGGAATTAGATCCACATCGTAACGCCACCTGTGACAGGCCTTAAGTCATCGAAGTATTAGGAACACAGTATAAGCACCTCAATATAAGCCAAAATAGTTAGATACGGACCCAAAGTACAGCTGCTAAATCAGATTGAGTGAGCTAATTTGTTTTGTACCTTTTTTTTTTTCCTGTGAGGATATGCAATGTGATCACATTCCAAAAAAGTATAGGACATTAGAATTATTACATCACATAGGAGTTTTCATTTACCATATGGTGGTTTTCATTGGGCTCTCTCGGTACAGAGGTCTCCCTGTGGATTCGATGGCGGGAGCTGGGTGGGGAGAGTGAAGAAAGGGAGTGCTCTGGACTGCTGGCGTACAGAGAGCAAGCTGGACTATCCTCCCTCAAAGGGGAGCCTGCGAATGAACAGCGAAAAATATTTTTAAAAAAATCGAACTATGGTTGGAAAGGAAGCAATAGTCTGAATGAGGTATTGAGGGTTTTTTTGTGTGTATTATAATGTGGAATGCTGAATACTGTATTATTTTTATGTTCCATCAACAAGAAAAAAACCCAACTATTTCATCAAAAAAGAAGAGTCAGTTTACCCTTAATATTATAACGGCCCAATTCCTTTTTGAACATTTTCATGAAACAAGAAAATAAAAACAACAAATTCAACAAAAAAGAAGAGTTTAGTTGCCTTGATTCAATAATTGTGGCTTAAAATTACCTCGATGACTGAGAATCTACATAGACATAAAGAAAAAAAAATTTGCAAGCATGTTGGTGTTTTCATTACTATTGATAAAATGTCTAGCCTGGTAATCGTATTAGGCTAATGAAATTTATGATGAGATCTGTTCTGGCTGGTCCACCACCAATAAAAAAAAAAAAAATCCAGTGCCTTCGTGGTAATGGTAGTAACCCAGTTATTGTTATTACAAGAGAGTCAACTATCAACATCATTTCGAAGATTTTATTTTCAAATCAAATCTGATATATTTTTGCTTTAATTGAGGGGGCAGCATATGCAGTAAACGGGAGCTATTCGGTTGACACATGTACAATGGATATTACAGTATCAGCCATTATGTAATTAAATAGTCTGACGATAAACCAAGCGTTGCATCTTCAGAGCTGAATCATCATTAAAGAATCATGAAGGTTTTTTTCTTTTCTTTTTTTTTTAGCCCAAAGACAGCTGGGATAGGCGCCGACGCTCCCACGACTCTTGTTTGGATGAGAGGTTCGAATAATAGATGGCTAATTTTTTTTTTTAATTATTTATCTTAATGTGACACATGAGCCAATTTCTCCAGAAGCATATTAATTCATCTCATGAAGTCATGACCTGGCTATTATGTGTTCAGATGTCCACACGAGGGCAGCAACAGCTCTTGTTGTACACGGCAGCGTTAAGTTGTTCCAATTTTGTATTGTTGTATTCTAAAGCATCATCTGTCACAGTGCGTCCAAGCACACTGTTTGTTCAGCATGTTATTAAACTGCCACGAGTCCCCATCTCTCCACTGCAGTTGATATCGACTTTGTTCAACATTTCAAAAATTCCTGACTGGTGGAAAAATAATGGATTTGTCAGGTAAAAACACCACCCTCGTCTCCCACTCACTCAGGAGCAACGGCTCCTGAATGATTTCGATCAGGCGTTTGACTCATGAAACAAATTGAGCAGAAATCTGAAATCTTGCATTGCGCTGGAGTCAGCCTTAAAATGTTTGGGGACGAGAAAATAGATGATGTACCATTTGACCTCCCCTGCACCTTTTTTCCACGGCAGTCTTTCCGAATGACAGCCTCACCTTTATGCTCGCTCGTGTGTGTGTCCATCTTGTCAAGACTGTCAAGCAGCCCATCGATCTGTGTCTTTATCAGAGTCAGCTCCTTTTTAATCACCTGCAACTCCTCCATGTCCACTGCAGGGACAGAGGAAGGATCGAGACGTGAACCACATCTACAAAAACTGTCGAACCTCTGACACACTTCATAACAGGTTAATTGGTTCCGGCTGGTTCTAAACCATATTTTAAAAGCAGATAAAACTAAAACTTTTGGTGTCGTATGCTTTATTTATAGACGCTATGACAAGCTTAGGAGGCATTGGCAGACTGTTTACATTTACAAGAAGGCTCTAAAGCTCAGATTTAGGTATCATGCAGCATTTAAATAAACATGCAGCGGCTTAATCCATGTCTCTACAAATTTTGAAGTGGTTGTACAAATCAAACGATTTTCTTGATTCAATAAAGACACATGAATAAACGAATATCACAATAATAAAAAGAATAAATTACAGGAAAAACTCTTATATTGGAAAGCTACGATATCTAATTTATTATTATTATTCAAATGTATTATGTAAATTAATGTGGACCTGCATTTTTTTCCGAAATGGTAAACGGGTTGTCACTTGTATAGCACTTTTCTACCTTCGGTACTCAAAGCGCTCAACACTCTTACTTCAATTATCTACTGATGACGCAGCATCAGGAGCAACTGGCAGTGGTTCAGTATCATCCTCAAGGACACTTTGATTTGGTCATAATAGCGGGTGAGCGATACCCCCAACCTCAGGTTGGGAGACGACCGCTCTACCACAGAACCTGTCCACAAATAAAATGAATCTGTTCTTGATAAACCACGCACCAGATGGCCTGCTACTACCAGTACTGATAAAAAAACACCTGACACTGACTGAAAAATATCTTTCCAGGCAGCAATTTTGCAACTCCGCTACAGTGTCAATGGGCGAGCCATAAGCAATGGAGTGATGCTTACAAAAAAATTGCAAAGCCTAAGCTGTCAAAAGCACATGCTTTCACATCTGTCTGAAATAAGAGAAACATCAAATTCCCCTCAGTATGCTGTCCAATGAACTGATCTGGAGTTTATCCATGCTACTCACACTTGGCTGTGGTAGAACTAGTGGAGTGGGCTCTGGAGCTTTTGGGGTGGGTTCTGTCTCGACTGCGTCGGTGCTTGGAGGAGTAGGAAGAAGAGCGGGATCGTTTGGGCAGACTCGGTCCCATTGAAGGCAGAGGAGACAGGGATGCTGGGACACGCTGGTAGTCATACACCCTACAATGCAAGCGGACATAAAACCAAATGAACCCCAAATTATAAGTGCTGACAACATACACCTAGATGCTGTCAATTTTAACATTTGAAGATTATTTGTGCAATAATAAAAACAATTTGCATAAGAAAAAGTGAAATGACATTGCTATGAATTGTATACGATTAAAAACACGAGTTGAATATAGAACAAGAACCAGAAAATTATTATTGAAATCTGCTTTACAAGTCCTGAAAATGTCAGACATGCAATTCAAATAAAATGGAGAGGAAAAAAAAAAAATCCCGCACCAGTTTCAATTTCTAAATATGTGTCTTAATTAGTTATTTTTCGTCTGTTGAATTAATCTATTCACTCTTCATGTCTCTGTCTGCCAGTGAATGTAATTGGTCCTGCCATGGTCAATCAATAGCTCACCACCAAGCAACGGATGCCACTGACACGCTCTCTGGCCAATTTCCTGCCGGTTACACGAACACAACTGTGTTTCAAGTTGCCAGTAAAAAAAAAAAAAAAAGCAAAGTTATATTCAAACTGATTTAACCACTATTTGAATTCAGCATAGTCACATGATCAAAGCCATCCAATCACAACAAAGACAGAAATTTAACAAATGACCAGAGCAATTTTTATGAATAAGGCAAGAACCCTACAAAGATAGCGGCCGGAGGGCCAATATGTGTTGATAGATTTGGAAGAATTCAAATTCACAGATGTCTGATTGATTCAAAACTTCCAAGACTTTTGCCTGTATAGTATGTGAAAAGAACGGAATTACTTGCGTCTTTTGCAAACAGTTTGAGCCAAGCCAACAACAAGCGGGAGGCAAGCTGTCGACAGCGAGCACTTAATGCAGGTTTACTGATTGAGCTGTTAGCCAGTCAGTCAGTCACAGCTCCCGAGAAGTGTTTTCTTTGGTTTTCCACTCTGATGTCCTCCGAAGCCTCTCAGCTGAGCCGGGAGCTCAGACAAACTGTGCTCATCAGTGGTGTGCGCACACACCCATACACACAGACGCGCTTCACTGTGTCACATCAGGATGAAGTGTATTAGGCTGCCAAAAATGTGTGAGATTAGAGGCTTTGAGTATTGTCCATGTGGGGAGACATAGGGACCAAATGGCTCATGGGACTTAAAGTCCCTCAGAGCAGTTTGCAGGGGCACACAGACAATGTGTTGTTACACTGGCTCTGAAGTGTCTTCCTAGAAAATGGAAGCTCAGAAGATGACAGAGGATTACAGCAACGTGTGTGCACGCATGTTTGTCCCCATGGATTAGACCCCCGCGGAAAGCAGCTTTGTCAGCTCGAGCAGTTATCTTTGTCTCTGAACTTTTCCCTTCATTTTTACACCAGGTGAGACTGGACAATAACAGTTTTGTCCGTCTGTGTCACCCACTGATGATAAGAAACGCGAGTGCAATCATGCAAACGCATGCGGTTCTTGCAGAGCTTGCATGTAAAAAAAAGTGCATACGCAGTAAATACGCAAACATACACGCACATTCAGCTGTCATTTATGCTAGCCAGCAGCATGGGGTAATCATGCACTGTGTTAAAACAAATTGAAAATCAGTGGCAAGTGTTACCCCCCCTGAGCAAAGGCGGGAAAATGCAGAGCAAGGAAAACAGCATTGAGCAAAGCATGACAGTTAATACACAAAGAAACAGTGCATCAGTGCGTGTGTTTGCGCGTGGAAGCCTGGGGGATATATGAAGGTCCCTGAGCAATTTCAGTCTTGGACCAATAATACAAAGTCACTCTGAAATGCAGTCTTTCAAACTAAATGCTTCACTGCATAGTTTTTGTGCTCATATGGAATAAATTAAAAAGCACTCCTAATAGGCAATAAACAATAGGCCATTGGGTATAGTTGCATGCGCTAAAGAAATTCAGATTCATAAGTGTATTATTGCTTAGTTTGGATTGATTTCTCAATATCTTAATTTTCGTGGTTGTATTTTTAAATGGTGAACAAACCCAATATATATATATATATATATATATATATATATATATATATATATATAGTCAAAGTCAAATTTAAATAAATTTAAATAAATTAGAAAAATATAAAAGACAAAAAAAAATTGAAATATATCAGAGAAGCTGTCTTCAATAGTGTGTAAAATGCTCTCTTGTCAGCAACACGGGGAGAACATGCAAACTCCACTCAGGAAGACAACAGCCTGGGATCGAACCCTGCACCTCAGAACTGTGAGATAACTGCCCAAGTCATTTTAACTTTGAATAACCATTAATAAAAGAAAAGCAATGTGCTCGCTAATATATTTCTTTATGTCTGTGTATATTCTCAGTTATCCAGGTCATTCTTTTTTTTTTTTGTTTTCCAAAAATGTCCCAAAATGACTTGGGCAATTATGCTATTAGGAGAATGATTGTGTACACTTACTAAATGTACATTTGCACATAGCAAAACAAATCAGGGATTAAGACGCATAAGATTGTTGAACACACGCGCGCACACACGCACACAAACACACACGCACACGCGCATTCAGTCAGGTGTGTGTCCTGCTTCCTGCTAGTACCTGTCATAGTAGTCCTCGTAGCTGTCATCCAGGTCGAGCTCGGTGCTGCAAGATGGAGACAAAGAGGAGAGGGGAGGGACGGGTTAGTAAAGTATTTGTCAAAACTACACATTTTTCTCCCAGGATGTCAACACACTGCACTTACAGCATACAATCACTTCATCTTGAAAGATTACAGTCTTCATGATCTCCAGCCAAGAGGAAAAAAGGGCAGCGAATTTGTTCTGCTGCAGTATCCAAGGTGAAAAATCCATATATATTTATATAGTAGCGCAGCACAAACGCCTCACCTCCATGTGTGGTGAGGGACGCTATGAGGCAGAGAAAAGTGACACAAAGCCTGAGTGAGATTACTCTGTGGCATCTCAGACTTCAGCATCCCTCCGTAATGCTTGCACGTTGATGCTAATAATCCCTCATGTCGCTACCCCGCTGACTCTCATTGTCCTTTCATTCAACCCGGGCGCTTTCTCCTAATTCAAACCCACCTTCTTCATCTCCATTTCTCAATTCGTCAGCTCCGCTCCAATGAATTTTTAGGATTTAAAGCCAAACAATCACAAATTGCAATAAATTTCTACATGTTCAAGAAATTCTGCCTTCTGTACTACATTTACTGTAACCTTTTTAGAGTATCTTAAGTGGGTGTTCAATAAGACCTCCTCAGCTTCCCAATAATATAATTTACAGGAAGTGAGAAATTCGAATAAATAGTATGCAATCAATATATAGGTCATATTTTTTTCCAAGTCTTGAAACATGAGAAAGGTACCTTTAACATTACGTTTTACAATTTAAATCAGAATGCCATTTATCGTCATTATACTCAGTGTACAACGAGGTTAAGATCCATTATTCACTCAGATATTAAGGGCAATTTCAGAAATGCATCACTTGCAAAGCCAGGGAAGGGAATCCAACCCCCAAAAAAATTCTGAGCACAAATACGTTCTATGCAGCCACACTAGTTCAGTTTAGTTTCAGAAAACAGGTCGAACCATAATTGGTCGTTATCTGAAATTTGAAAAAATATTTTTGCATTGACTTCTCCTTTAAAAAAAAAATCCTACAGTAACAAACACACAAACAAAAATGTCATCACTTTAAGGCAAACTGTTTTCAGACAAACTGAACTCACTATACCTCACGCTGTGGCACAAATGCTAAAAGTTTAGGAATAAGAATTTGTTTCATGGTGGTATAAACCTGGAAATGAACAAAACAGGAACAGCATGTTTACAAAAGAGATTGAAACAATTCATTTCAGCGCCGAGAAAACTAACATATGTACATGGATGTGTGGCAATATAATGCAATAAAAAAAGGAAATCTATAAATCTAAGGAAAGAAAGCCATCATCCATTTCTGAGTGTGAATGGTTGTTTATCTGTTTGTGTCCATTCTATGATTGACAGGTGATGCGTCCAGTGTGATTCGGCCTCTCACACAAAATTGCAAAACTGGGATAAGAACCAGCTTTCCCTTCATTTTGACCAGAATTAATAACGGATGTACATTGTGACAGAATAGTCCAGGTCGGAATTTGACAAATTTCAGAAAAACCCATGAGCACACATCCAAATGCCAAAGCATGCTCCAGCAGTTAAATTGGCAACATTTTGTTATTTTTCCAGGTTGCTTCAACATATTTTGGGAAAGTAACACACTCCCAGTCAGTGCCATCTGTTCATGGGTGGCTCGGAGAGGCAGACTCTCAGTGGAGGACAACCAAGATGTCATTTTTTTTAATGCTGGAATAAGAAGGGCATGCCGTCACAATTACACTTGCGCTTTTATGTTGGAAACATCCTTGTTCCGCTCATGTGCATCTAAACCCATTTTGGATTGGACTTTAATTATGTTTTTCTACTCACAGGGGCACTTGTCTGTCTCGCACCAGATGGCTTCTTACACTCAGGAGACAGACAGCCACAAAATAATTCATAATGGGAGCTTGTGGTGAAGCTGTGCACATGCCAATATAAAGACCGTGTCATGCTGTTTTGAGAGCATGCTATCTAAGATTGAAGTCACGCGTTCTGTTCCAATTAGAATGGTCCTCATCAGAACAGAGTAGTAGCAGAAATGGATTCCCCCCTAGCCGAGTGACTTGTGTAAAATAAAAAAAATAAAAAACACAACAACAAGCCTGCTCCTAAGCAGGGGTGGGGAGAGTAGCCAAAAGTCGAACTAAAGTAAGAATATGGTTCCTTTAGAACAGACCTGGAAAAAATATGGCCCGAGTACCAAAGCCAGCCCACCCGCCGTTTTTGACCATGAAGTCAAAGTAAAACGTAAAATATTTGGTGCTTTTATTTTGAAAGTTGTGCTTTTAGTCTGTGGACACTAATGCAAGTGAGGTAGCTAGCGAGATCGACTTGTGGGCGTTTTCGTTATATTTAGGGGCTTTTCCGACCCGATCCACCATTTTTCTAAAAAGTGATTAGCAAAAATTCCAACAGTGGTCCCAATAATAGCAATCTTCTTAATTCCTGCACGGTGTCGGGAGGAGGACCAAGGGGATTTGGTCTGATAATACTGTTGGCAAATCTATGACATACGTACACTGTACATACTGGGTCCAGTTCTTTCTCTTCTAACTTCATATCACACACCCTTGTTTTTTTCCACGCCTCACATAAATGAGTCACCTAGAAATCATTACTTCTGTGTGGGGTCATTTGATTGAAAATTGAGTCAAACCTCGCTCGTGGTTACGTTGGATTGGCGAAATAAGAGTCATGTGACGGAGCCAGAGGTTTCTTTGCCAAACCAAAATAGGTCGCACAAGCCATAATAGTTGGATTAAATTAAAAGTAGCGTGCGATATGTAGCTCAATGCAAGAGGGTTACACTAGCGTTCTCTTTAAAAAAAAATAAATAAATAAATAAAACACCATATTACCCCGTTTGCAGAAGAAAAAACATATTTCAGTGAATTTAGCCTGAGGTAAAACAGAAACTAGCATGAAGTCACAAAAACACTCTCTGAGGGGAGTGAGCTACTCCTCCGGCTCAAATGTTATATTTTGACATGTCTGTTTACTTTCATACTGTATCAGCAGGGATAATCTGACTTGTCTTGATCATCACAAATCTGTTTATCAGATGTCATGTCCGTTTGTTGGATTGTAAACTGCCTTGCAGTTGGCTGTCACGTTACTGCGCTCTCACTAAATTCATGTGTAATTTAGTTTAAGTGATCACTATTTCCTTATAGTACATTGTATAGCACAGCATGAACAAATCTATTGTCTTTCTAGTTTTACTCTATCACCATTACCTAACAATGTGATATGAATTAGTGCTCCTGTCTCCTGAAATAAAAGCACATTAAGCGCTGTATATCAGCCGACTGACAAGACAAACGATTAAGGTATGGCATGTAAATAATATCATTAGTCGTGTAACCCAGGATATTAAATTAAGATATATTTGGGGTTTCATTACTCATCTGAGGCCAATGCAACATGTCATTGGGGTGGCGTAACAACATGACAACTAACAAGTATTTTTTGTGAAATTCAATGAAGACAAATTCATAGCAGTTAGCCTGTTTAAAGTGTAATTACCTCTGAAGTGAGCACTTTAGCGTCTGGGTCAATGTGAGTATGCGTGTTCATGTTTGTGAGTGCACGAGTGAGAGAGCGAGAGAGAGAGAGAGAGAGAAGGAAAGAGAGCGTGTGAGAGAGACAGATGGACACAGGGTCACGAAAGGCTAATTAATTTCTTTTCATAATTTCTCAAGTGCCAAAGCAATCCATTAGACACGGTTGGCTATAAATCATCTGCCTCAATGTGTGTACGTGTATACTGGCTTGCACGTATGCATGTGTGTGCGTGTGTGTGCGCGCGTGTGCGGTGTGGGCGTGCGTGTGTGTCCATACTAAAAGCCGAAAATCAGCCACATCCCAACTAATCTACAACTAAATCTGTCAAAAATTGTTTCATGTTGATGCATTGCAAGCTGCATGAGCAGTATGTGATCAACTATAAGCAAAATGAATCAAAATAGCAAATTACAAAAACAATCATGATCACAGATGTGGCATGAAGATTGATGCTCACTTCTGCTCGTTAATGCAATATGCTCACCTGAAAAGTAAACACACCCCAAAATGGTAGATTAGAAAATATAATAAATAGTCTTTTCATTTGTATAATGTGTATTCTAATAAAATTAAGAGTCATTTTCAGACTGGAATCAGATTAAAATTTTGTGCGCAATATTTGCTGATGTGATATATTTTTTGCGGTTCGGAATCCAAGCTCTACATTAATTGTAGAGGGATTTTAATTCAAGCGTAAGATTCTTAATTCTTCCTATACACGGGTGTAAAGAGTTTAACAAACAGAGCTCTAATTGGCAACAGTTTATGGTTAAATGCTGTGACCATTTGTAGACAATCTAAGTCACAGTCGGCAGTTGTAAACTGTCACATTGACTCAAGTGGAGAAATGTCTGCCTTCAATTACTGAACATTCCCGAAAGTTGCCCGTACAGAAAAAGAAGTCATAAGTGATTGTTTCATAGCCTTGTTGGATGTGTTGGGCACTATAAAGCATGACAAAAACCCAGATGGGGGAACTACTCAACCATAGAAAGCGCAAATGTTCTAGACGTGGCCAGTTTGCTGCAAATGAACAAGTTTGAAAACACACGGTATGTGCGTTTCTCACTGCATGTACGATAACTCTTCGTTAGTATACCATTAGCTTTAATCAAGATGACTCAGGTGATGGTCACTTTCCAGTTAAGTCAAAACGCTTTACACTCAAAATGAAATTTCAGCTCAGCTCATAACTGATTCTTTTTATGCTTTTTATTTATATCATCAATCCTTGTTTATTTATTGTGACAATGAGAATCATGAAGACCATTGCACTGCACTACACTGTCAGTTACCCACAAAATGTATAGGGTACAAATTTTCCACAGAGGATTAAGATTAATCCCTGTGTATTGTTTTTAAATATCCATTGCTTAAACGCTCAGAACAATGCTACATAGATGCAATTCGTTCGCCCATCTGTGGTGCTTTCCATTATGTGTTAGCATTAACCGAGAAGACAAGAAGACAAGGGTATATGGTTGTTTTGAATACATGTGTAATTATGATTACATTTTGTTTAGTCTGACATTAAACATAATTTGGGAGTCGCCATAAACAGTTTGACGCTGAAACCTGCGAAAGAAAGTTGCTCTCAGACCAGGTCAATTAAAACCACTAATTATTATTATTATTATGACATAATTTATTTATACAAACAGTAACAAGTTTAAAAAATATGACTTCCAGAAATACATTGTTGTAAATTGTTATTAATGAAGATGTTGGGGTTGTTGAAAATAATATTGAGAGTGACTAAATTGAGATTCAGAGCTCATCAGCTTTTTAAATTTACCAAGTGTCCTTGTCTTTTAGTATACTTAATGTTTCCAACACGTTACAAAGATGAAGTGATAGTAAAAATATTATTGTAAAACTTTTTTTATGTCCTAGATAGAATATTCAGTGGTTAAATATTTCTCAAGGTTGGATCTTTATTATATCCCAAGGGCCTGCTTTATCATGCGGTGATCACATACATGTTCATGGTATACGAATATCAATACTGTGATACAGCACCATGTAATCTACTCCTCAATGTCCATTATCGCTTGGCTCACCAGACCGCGTTGTGTGAATGGACAGTACGCAGTGCATGTGCTGATTTACCACTGCAAGACTACTCGAGTCAACGAGAGACACTCATAAATGCATCAAGGTTGGATTATGGCCCGAAAGCAATTCATTCATGGTGAGATAAGGACTGTGCTTCCGATTGCAATCATTTTCCCTGTCTTTAGTTTATGTTGCATTCAATGTCTGACAGCACATTAAATTTGATTGCCTCTGCCACATTATCTTAAAAAAGAAAATAATAATAAATTCCGGGGGGGCTGTACTCTGATGGAGTGTCGGTGTATCAAAAAGGCAGCAAGAGTGAGGAGACAGACCGAGCGCATCAGACAACATGAGATACACCGAGGAGCAGGAGACTCGATAAAAAAATGTCCAGAGTAAGAATGATTGCTTCTCTCTTTGCCTACCTCACACCACACTGCATCTGACTCGTCTCCTTGATGCCAGTGGGCGCACTCGCTGGTGGTAAAGCCACACTCAATCGGCAGGTGGATAAGAGTTGAGTGGAACGCAGCGAGAAAGGATGAGTGTGCTACTCGGCTCATTTCCAAGAAGGTTATAGCTCAGTATAAACTACCCATGAATTCAACTAAAGGAACATAAACTGTAAATAAGGTCAACAATAGGGGACATTTAGAATTGCCATTTGTTACAGGAAGAAGATCATTTTTCTCCATTCTTTTTGTTACACGAGAGTGACTATTTCCTGTCAATAAATCAACACATTGCAGCCTCTGCCCTATAGGCATCGTTATTCTGCAATTGCTACCCAGAATAGAATGATGTTAAAAAAAATAAAAAAATAAATAAACAAATATAAATTTATATATATATATATATATATATATATATATATATATATATATAAATAAAGGACAGTTGCATAGTAACCCATACTATGCAAATGTATTTACAATGTATGCCTAAATTAAATTATATTAATTATATTATTTTTATGAAGCTACCTGAAGTGAAAATGTTACGGTATTTGAAAGTTTAAGTGCAACTAATGCCCATTTCTATTGCATTGGACGACACAGCTCGTCAAGGCTATTGGCTATCTACGGTCCAAAGCTGGTACTAACCGTGAGAGGTTGGAGAAGCAGTATATGTGAAAATAAGTCCCAAGTCATTAACCGTAAAATTTTAAACCAAGTTCCAAGTTACTGTGGAAAAAAAAAAAAGCATATAAAGTCACGTCCCCACTAAATTGGCAAGTTACGCGTAATGGAGAGATACTAACTTTTCTTTTTCACCATTCATGACAAAAATTTACATTTACAAATGTAAAATGCCAACAACTTCAATTTGTACTGTCCACTGTATAAAGGTTAACTTAAATGACGTCACTCCTGAAGAATACCGGAGATTGTTGAACATAAGCCTTTTTCATTGTTAAGTGCATTTCAATGGGTTTAATTATGAATCTGGGTGAATTGCATTGAAAAAATAAACAAATAAATTATGCTGAAAATAATTTGGAGCCATTAGTATTACTAAAAACATGGTTGGCCAACTTTACTTCACACTTTGTCTTTGAGATAAAATTCAGCGTAGCCACATGTTTCACTTCTACCCCATCCCTGTCTCCTCTTACTAAAAAAAAAAAAAAAAAAAGCCTGGGTTTTCTGTTGTAACTGCTTAACATCCAAACCAATGGGAAAAGGCACCAGGCTTGCCTTGCACCGTATCTTAACAACCAGTGCCAAATTAGGACATGCTTGTGCTGGGCTGCCGTCGTCTGTTCACCGTCCTGCATTCTACCCAGGCAGTGAGCACTACAAAGGTCTGTCTTCTTGCTGCAATCATTCTCCTCTCAAATAAAATGTTTCTCTTTACGATGGCCAACAGCCAACAGCTCCATTGTTGTTTGTTAGTGTCTCGTTAAGATGGATGCATTAAGCGTACCCTATGATTGACAGGCAGCCAATCCAGGATGTACATCGCTGCTCGCTCAAAGACAGCTGGACAGACTCCAGCTCACCTCGTAAGGATAAGCAATCTAAAAAATTGATAGCTGGCCCTTGAGCAGGGCTCATTTCTATTGATGTGACGATTCTCTACCGACCGGTTTGTCTCACTCCAGACTTTAAGTACCATTGACCCAAATTACTGTGGTACTCTGATGCAGGGTGCCAAAAAGTGTTTCAACCCAAAAATGAAATCTCGACACACTTAAATGAGACACCTAACTGTGCTGATTTATGTCCTTTTGTAGGAACATGTGGATGATGGGCCCATGAGCTCAGTGAGTCAGATTCTCCCACAGCTGTCGGGGTGCGGACATTCCCGACTGATGCGCTTAGCCTTTAGGATCAGTATGGCGGGGCCGAGGCGTAGCACGGCCTGGTATGATTCCTGCAACACTGGCCTACCAGCCAGAGAATGTCTGTGCTGGAAAACAACAGTGTGCCTGTCTTTTTAGGAAAATCCTGAGCTACGAAATCCTTGGCACAGCTAACAATTTATTCTAGTTTCCTAAAAAGGGGCAGATGGTTGTGCCATTAAATCTTAATTGATAGCATTTAGGCATCAAGTTGGGAAGGTTCTTGAGCTACTTACTATTTGAGTGAGAGGAAACATTGTTATGTTGCAAAATGAAGGAGAACAAATGGAAATGAGAGAGGAGACTGTTAGCGGCTATGGATTGTCTACACAAAAGATTAACATAATCCCCCTTTCAAATCTCACTATGTAACAGGTGTTTACAGTGATTACAAAACAAAAACCCTTTATATCAACTGCTCTTCCAGCACATGCAGGAAAGGACACGGGCAAGTGAATATTGAGTGTGACTTGATCCAGTCGGCTCATTTGTCTGACCTGTGATTAAACAGGAATAGAATGTGAGGATAAGAATATAAAAGATCACAGCGCTTCATGTCAAAGCCAATTAAATAACAAAAAGACTTGGAGCGTGATTTATGCCTGCATCGGCTCATGTTAGTACCGCTTGCACGTGGGAGTGCATTGTACACACAATGTGGGTTCATGCCATGGGCCCGATTTTCATGGCCAGAGCAAGTCTAGCACGGAGCGCGATATAGCTGCACATGGGTTGAGTTTTCTTTCTTTTGGTATTTTCACGGACAAGCAATGTCGGATTTACTGATTTACTTCCAATGTCATTCCCTTTGAATTCAGCGCAGGAGCGCACAGTCTACATGGCTGGAGTATGACGCCTGCAAAGTACATTCAAGAGGAACTGCAAGATCTCGAAATGCGGATGTTAAAGTTAATAAATACAGATGTCCGTCGCGATCACAGATCGCCACTTTGAAGCAGGCGCCTGACAAGCACCTTCCATACAAATCGTTAATGTCCACATGTGAGCCCCACAAATCCCTTGTTCAAATATACAGTATGATGAAACAAATTAATCTCAGGAGATTGTAGTTAAAACAGGACCAAGCAATGAACCCAGTAGGAAGAAAGACAGAATGATGGGGAGAAAGGACATTCGCATTGCAGGTAGGATATATTCTAACTACTTTAAATAGATTGAAAAAGCATGTCGGATTAAGGATGGAAGCCTGGCATTTTATGAAAAAAGACGAGCACGACATTAAGTAGCTGTGTATAAATGTGGGTATAATATATATATATTTATATGATTACTACCTGCTAATATATACCACTGTCATAGAACAATAATAATTTAAATAATAAAATAATAATCATAATTAAAAATTATGCTTTGAATATAAACAGTTTCACATTGAATCAAAAGAATGTTTTTTTTTTAAGTCAATGAAACACAACTTACTGTAACTGCTATGCATATTTGATAGTTAGACTTTGTTGTGACAACCAAGCGAGCGATGAAGGCTTTTTGAAACTGCTTATTTAAAATGCACGGCATGTTGGTGGAGGGCTGGTTCATGAATTTACAAGTCTCAAAGGTCGTAGTTGGCTGTCGACCTATGTGCAGTGATGTTCCAGAGTTATTAAAGATACTTATTGTAAGCGCAGAACAAAGTCAAGTACAAGGGCATCACTAAAGGGCTACTAAATGACAGAAGTGAATCAAGGCCTTCTTGACACACTCCTGTCAGAAGTGCTTATTATAAGGAAAGGGGGGGAACTTCTCCAGGCTGCATGAATGTGATGGTGTCATTTGTTGAATCATGCCGTTTAAAAATAACAGCGCAAAGGATATTTAACCTGGAAAAGAGCTGAGCCTACTGTCTCTAATCTCGTTGCACACTTGAGTACAATGACAATAAAGGGATTTCTATTCTATTCTATTCTATTTTAATCATTGAATCTACATGAATGACTATCAGGTTCATAAAGTGAATTTCCTTGATGAGTTTGAGTGAAAGGTTATTCAGCAGCATATATTTAGTCATAATGTGTCTTAGATAGCACTAGATGGCTGAATTTTTTTTTTCAAACATATAGCCATTATGTACTGTAAAGTCATAATGACTGCTTTAAGATTTATGACAAATATTGTTCTTAATTGCAAATTCGCCCTCTAAACGGGGAAACATGAGGGTTCATATTTTTATCAATAAAATGAGATTCATATGGTATGACATCTTAACTCTTGAAGCCTCAGGGACACATCTTGCAAAGCTATAAAAATGGCTCTATGGTGTCTGCAGGGCTGGGATTGCCAGTCCATGACACATTATTATTACATTTGGTCCATAGGGCACAACTAATTTTCCACTATATGGACAAAAGTATTGGATCAAGGACCATGAAACAGACAGTCGACAGAATTGTGTCTTCTTTGAAAACTGAACAGATTACACTTCACTGTGAAGAATTTCAACAAGATTTTGGCATATGTCGCTGGGATTTCTTTTGTCCATTCATAGACCAAATATATTTTTTGAAGTTGAAGCTCACTAATGTTGTGTTGCACATCCCAAAGATGTTTGATGGAGCTGAGGTCTGTGTGAGCTCCAAGGCTGCGTTCCGAATGTATGCATATCTGATTCCTCCTCAAATTTGATTTTTAGAGATGGCTATCCACACTGTTTTGAAGCAAATGTCCAAATGAGATCTGGCCCGGTCCAGACTTGGCCAGATTATTGACTCATCTACAAATATGTTTGATTCAATTGAGATCTTGGTTACCCTGGGATCTGAAACTGTTCAGACTTGGCCACATTACTGACCCATCTGACAAGTTGCTGTAGTAACGACGTCGTAATAGAGGGGTCATCCAGCACGTATAATGTTTGACGTCGTATAATTGTGACAGCGGCAACAACAACAAATAGTCTATCAAGGCTATGTGTTTTCTCCTCTGTCCAGGGACAGTGGTTTGCAATTTCTTCGGTGCCCTCCATTTATTGCCGGTCCACACTTGGATTGGCGCTCTCTGGTCTGGCGAATTGGGCCTTGCACCGCGTAGCGTGATGTCACAGACATTCAAAACCCATTGGTGTGTTTAGAGCTGTTCGGATTGAGATAAATCCTGTCCAAATCTGATATGAAACTACCTCCCAAATGTGGTTTCAATCCGTCATGCAAAAATCTGATTTCATGTGCTTTGTGACTGTACAGACTAAAAAAAAGAGAGTTTCTAATCTGGATGGGCTAAAAATCAGAATTTTGGCTCACGCGGCCTCAGTTTCTTTAAAAGTCATAGAAGCATGCATTTAAGGACCTCCCATTGCCCGCTAGAAAACGTTTGGTAAAATGCAAAATTAAATTGAGATAACATTGGCATGTTTTTGATGCACTGCATGTGTTACGAGGGTAACGAAAGGGGAAGACGCTGCAACACTTTGTTATTCATCCCAAAGAAGACACTAAAGGTCTCCCGGGGAGCAGTAATTGGAAAATTTTAGGTTTCAGGATATTTAATGCTAATTAGCCACATTACGCAGCGGGATGGTGACAAGTGACATCCGTGGCGCTTACAGCTATCCCTCCCCCGCCACCCATCAACCACGAAAAGAAGAGGCTGTACAGCAAAGGTAATGCTGCTACCATCGGTCGATGTCAAAATCAACTTGCAGCCCAAAAGTTACAAGATTACAGTTGACTGCCTTGAGTAATTAATCGTCTCTGCCATTTTAACTCAGTTCGCTGCTTCATTTTCATGGGCTGTTGTCCTGAAATTAAAGGAGAATTAAATCTTATAGAATATGTTTCAATTTAGCAGGATGAAGAACAAAGCAGCATGGTGGCGCCAAGCTAAAGTTAACTTCTTTGCTCAACACCTGAAAACACAGTCGAACAAAAATATAATGTGTGTGTGTGTGTGTGTGTGTTCGTGTGAACCCTGCATCCATCCACCCATCCATTATCTACACAGCTTGCCCTCGTTATGGTAATGTGTGGGCTGACTTTTGGGAAAGTCAAGGCGTGGGCAAACTACAGCCCGGGGGTCATATGCGGCCCGTTAGACGTTTTAATCCGGCCGGCCGAACTTGAAAAAAATTGAATGAATAAACGATGTTAATGTTTTATTTTCGAAATATTGTAGTTTTTCAAAGACATATGTTGTTGTAATGCTTTTAAAATTAAATCTATTTTTTTTCCCCCCGATGAGGTGAGGTTACCAAAACACTCCATCCATCTGCTCCTGGTCTCACCCTCTGTCAAATTTTAGAACCCATTGTGGCCCGCCAATCAAAAAGTTTGCTCACCTCTGCCTTGGACTATTCTCCCGGCCAATCAAAGAACTAGGGGTTGAACAGACTTAGTCGACTAGCACGAGTTGACTTTACTAATCCGCTTGAAGCTTGATGTTGACTAATTGCTATCACCTGTTTTTTGGCATCTTTTCTTCCTATCTATGGGCTGAAATACCAGTATGTGCCACCAAATTAGCTATGACGCAATCTTTTGGAATAGCAATCGATAACAAATTCACAGATCACCTCTTCAGTCAATTAGCACCTTTGTTTTTTAGGCATGTGACATTGGTGCTCTCGGCAAAGTCATATCTCCTAAGTAGCTCTTAAACACCTTTCCTCAACCATTGTGGTTTAACTCCTCGGGTCAGAGACCAATAAAAAGAGGCTACCTTTCAAATATAGAAAAGGTCAGTACATTGCTAGGAACATATCACAATGATTTAATCCCCCCCCCCAAACCTAACATGCGCTACACATTACTAGGAGGAGAAACAGAGCCTGCACAATCGCGCTAGACAGTAGGGGCTTTTCTTATGTGTTTTAATTGAAATGGTCTATAGCTTCTCGCTGCTCAAAACATTGAATGCGACCCGTTGATTGTGATGTGAAATGCGCTATAAAACTAAAGTTGTATTGTATTGTATTGTTTTGAATGAAAACAGGCGTGTACCAGCTGGACTGTGAATGACAAAGGACTTCATATTAAATAGTTAATCCTCTGTTTCTGTTGTTCCTTGATAATTTTAGTTTGCCTATATTTTGCTGAGTGTTTTATTTGAAACAAAATGACTTGATTACATTTACACTGCCTTATGCCTCCTTTCCTGTATTTGAAAAGACCCTTATCTTTCCCTGACCCGATGACTTGTACCATACAAGGTTAATGAATGTTAAGGAAAGATGGTCAAGAGTTGCTTAAAACATTCGACTTTCTGGAGAGCCCCCATGCCACGTGCTCAAAAACAAAATTGCTACTTGACTGAAGACGTGATCTGTGTATCCGTGATTGATTGCTATTCCTAAAGTATCCGGATGTCTGTCACATCTAATTTGAATCTGAGTCCAGAGAATTGAATTAGCTTTGAAAGAACTGAAAGTTAAAAATGTTTGCATTTTCACCAGGCACGGTGCCAGGATTTTTTTCTCTCCCCAGGCTGAGGGGGGCTTGACTGATATGAAGGGGGGCTGAGGGGAAAAAAAAGGAAAAAAAGACTTTTCATGACTTCCCTTGAGATTTTCTTTTTTTGTTGTTGTTTTTTTCCAATAATGGTATGATACACGCTAGTGGTGCACGGTGGAGACGTATATTCAATGTAAGGTAGGAATTTGCCCGAAGGTGGAGATTTGGACCCTATCATCCAATTGCACTGCGGCTGGTGCTCCTTCAGGGGGTTGGCTCAATTTTGCAATTGCCCACTTCTTCCCTACCTCTCTGGATAAATGGGAGCTTTTGGGGGGAAAAATGTGTTAATTTTTTTTTTTTTTATTACAAAGCGACCCATTTCTGTGCTGGATTGCAAGATAACTAAATCTAACCTAATGCTCGTTTGGAAATTCACACATACTATACCCCGAAAGGGGGTGTGTTCGGAGAGTAAACAGTCTAAAATAAAAGTTTGAGATGAGTTAAAAAGACGCACATAAAGATAATATGAAGTAAGCCAGCAATGACGGGAGGTGTAGTAAACTTAAAAAAATAAAACAGCAAACCAAGTTTCCCCCCAAAATAAAGAGGTTAATAAAATGCAATCATTTTTCCTTGGACAAGACCCAATGGGGGTTTGATACCAATATACATGGGTTTAAATGTCAAGTTTTGACATCTGTGGAATTAATGTTCTCAAAATAGATATCTTCTTGTTTTTTTTGCTTTTCAAAATCTGTTTTGCATCGCTAAGACATTATATAATCCATTATGAAATATTATAATTTTTACATTTTTTACATCACAATATTTTGCACCGTACCGTCACTGCGAAGAGATTGGAATTATACCGCAATATGAATTTTAGGCCATATCACCCCGCCCTGAAACTCATATTCTTTGCTAACCTCCATTACCGCTCAGTGCTGACAGAGAGCTTTTGCCATTCTAGCCCACTGAAAAGCCTCCCGCTGCCTCCTAAACACTCTTGAATATTCCCCTCTCTTCCCTCACATTCAGACACCCAATTCTATATTTGACTTGCTTCGGAATTCTGCAATGAAAATGAATTTCTTTTCCGCATGCCTTGCCCCGGTCATCTTCTATTCACATACTGCAAACTGCAATTTAAATTCTTGAGCGGAAATAACTGACAAAACCTTAGAAATATAAAGTAAATAAAAACGCTGGCATTTTTTTTTTTTTTTTACTGTAATCGTGACAAGTCAAATCGAAAACATCAAAGAGCCTGAGCAACATAATTTCACAATTTAGTATGCAAATTAATTCAAATAGCTCAGGCAGGCCTAATATGTACTGTGTACACATTGACTTCTTTACACTGCTTCATCTTTTAAGTGTTCTTATTGATACTGTTTAGGTTAGAAGCACTTTTAAACTGTGCGCTATGTGGTTTACATATCTTGGTTCTGAAGATACATAACGCTCATCAGAGCCGACTCACTATATAAATGCAAAGTATTGATTGTTCTCTCTGAAGTTCCTCACACGGACCTAGTGAGGACACATTGAGTGCGTTTAAAGTCATGAAGAGCTCCGGGCCTCAGATGGGATCTTAAAGCGAGCCTCTTGGTGTGTCATGAATGAAGCCAGTGCGTGTGTGTCTGAGTTGACGTGTGTTGACGAATGTGTGCATAGCGCAGCCTCTCTGTAGTACTGAACACTGGGGTGCATGTCTACTTTTGTGTTGGGCACATTCAGAGGCACCCAATCTGGTTGCGTGTGTGTGGGTAGGGTGCAAGCTCACCCTCTTGCTACCCCGGGGGCTCAGAGCCCATTTCCTGTTGTGCAGTGTGATAAGTTTCCCTGTCAGATCCTCCCAGCACCACTATATTTCTGATAAGCTCCACTGCTAGTTTTCCTGACCTCTGGCACAGAGATCAATTTGAGATTGATTCGGAATGCCCTGCTGGGCCAAGCTGGAAGATCAATTTGAGATGGATTGTTCGCGCCAGGGGGGCTGATGACATGTGGCGCACTGCTCACTTGCTTCCCCCGCTATTTTACTTTCCTCACCCCTCACTTTCCCTGAACGTTATTTCTTTTGCTCTGTGCATTTTCCCTCCCATATCTACTCCTCTTTCAATTGTTTCACACTTGCCCTCTACACCGCACTCCATCTATCTTTCATGCCTGTGCACCAGTCTTTTATTTATGCCTCCCCCTTTTGCCCTCTTCCACCTGTTTCTCTTGTCTTTTTTTGCCTCCGGTGTGGGCTAATCAGTTGGGATAGAGATGGCTTTACTAGAAGAGAGAGCGAGCCTCAGGGAGTGATAAGCCTGCAGGACACCGGTGCCAACTGATCTGGGTAGACACAGTATACCTGTTGCTAAAAAGGTTGATTCTGGGGTAATAGTTATTTTAAACTAAAAATAGGTATGTTTATGGAGATATTCAATAAACAGTGCAGAACAGTTTTACATTTACAAATAATATTGGACATTTTGAATGAAGAAAAAATCTACCGTGTGAATATATATTATATACATATAATTTATTTATTTTTTATAAATATAAACATTTTATTTTTTTATTTTTTTTGGGCACACTTTCAGAGAGCTTCAATGTGAATCTTTGAGGCCCGGAGTCCATATCGAGGCCGTATAATTTAGAATCAATTGATTGTGACTCTTTTGAAACTGTTGATGGACAACGGCCGGAAGATTTTCTGTCAGTGCCAGTGGCAATACAATTTAAAGAGTTTTCGCAACAGGCAAAAGAAGGCTGATTAGGCAATATGATTTGCCTTGATCGATCGGTTTGCCCAGTTTGGGCAGCAAAATTATATGCCCAAATTTCCAGATAATCCAGCTAGTTTTTCAAGTGTTCATAACAAATTCTCAAGCTTGGATTTTTAGGCCCACAAACAACATGGCGTGATTGTCAAGGAAAAAGCTGTTTGCCCAGGGCACCATACAAATAAATGAAGAGTGTATACATTTCAGAGGCATCCATTTGGTGACTGTACCGATTGATTTCTGCGACAGAGACTCTTCACCACAGATCTCAAACTCCAGCCCTCAAGGGCAGCTATCCTGCATGCTTTAGATGTTTTCCTCCTGTTTTCAGGATTGTTATTCGGCTGCTGCAGAGCTTACTGATGAGATGATCACTTGTTGTAGGTGAGTTGGAAGAGGGAAACATCTAAAACATGCGACAGACATAACGGCCCTCGAGGACCGGAGTTTGAGACCTATGCAGTCTTCAGGATTCCCTTTTGTCATCCACAGGAAAAGATAAAATCATAACTAGAGATAATTCTCATCATAAATAGGGGTGCACATAAAACATTTGGCGCGGTTATCAATTCAGCACCAGAGGTTATTGTTAGGTGCTCATTTATTTCCCGACCCACAAACCTCATGGATGAACATAAAAACTTACAGCACATCTGGGCAAGCTTGATTGTTATGTGCCATTCTAATATAACGGAATCAACTTTTTTTCTGTCTCACGGCGAATTAAGCCATTACCGTGGAGCCAGCCTAGTCAAGCCCGCCGGCACAACGGTTGTTTAGAGGCTCTATGCAAAATATCAATGCCTTATTTAGCTTTCATTTTGAAGTTGACCCTCAGAAGCAATCATTGTGGCGACTGACTTGGCTTCGAATTAAGGCTGGCTAGACGGCAGTCAATCTGACTAACTGAGCACATGCGTACCACTTATGTGCATCCCCTCATTATATACACACTATAACGGTACAGCTTGGCAATGGTGGCGGTCGGTTGCCCTTCGCTTATACACGGTAAATGGAAACAAATATTTTCGTTGGGAAAGCTAATGTTACATGAAATGACATTTTTGATTGGCTATTGATTGGCCATTAGCCTTTGCAAAATTTCTCTAGTGTTCATCAGCCATTCCCATTTTGAATGTCACCAAAACCACCAGACTAGTTCTGCGACAGCTCAATGGGTTTCGAACACATTTCTCAGTGTACGGTGGTACTATGAACAAATACGATGTTAACCAAGACCAACAGACCTGAATGTACCTTGGACGCATTCATCGAATTACACCAAAGATGGCTTTGTAAAATTGACAGTCAATGACTTTTGCATTAGTGACAAAGTTATTAAACTACATATTGTTAGAGACAGCTAGAAATAAAATGTTTCTGTCGTGGGAAAAGCATCCCTCCCTTCTCGCCTTCACTGAGCTCTCGACTGACTCAGACCTTATCTCTGCTGAGCATCACGTCTGCGTCATATCACTCACTTGTTTCTTCCTCCGAGCTTCCTCACTGTTGCTCTGTGCGGCTCAGTGAAACCGGCAGATGTACACCTCTGCCTTTTTTTTTTTTTTTTTTTTTTTGCATGATGACCTTTTCTCCAGCAGTACATCCACCTGTGACTGCACTGACCTTTCCTTCACTTCACTAGCCCACATGTCATCTCTAGAGGGGAAAGGACAACAGACAGAACGTCATCGCATCTGTGTGGGGAGAGATGGCAACCGGAGTGTTGCGGTGGAGATGAATGCTGAAATTTAAAGAAAGTGTAGTGTAGGCTTTGGTTTGACAGCTCATTTGTTGTTATTTTTTGCCTCTACGCAAGCCCAAAAAAAACATTGAAAATGCTTCTTGTCATCCTCTTGAGGATGGCGCGCGAGGAGCCCGCAGGGATCCGTTTGCTTCAGAGACTTTGGTTGTTCAAAGCTGTTTTAAAACGAGCATGCAGGTGTGAGGAGATGCATTAAATTGTACACCGTCAAAATGTTTTAGAGGTGAGATGGAAGGTCTGCATGAAGGATTGATTGATTAATTGATTGACAGAATGATTTAAGACTGTCTTCTTTGTGCTCCATTTCATTCTTGATCTGAACACATTTGTACTCATGTTTTTTATCTTTCGTCTTTTATAAATGAATGAAATAAATGGAGGAAATGAACATTTAAAACACGCGAACAGTGAGATCAAACAAACCAGAAGAGACAATTCAAAAATCAAATAAATGTCAAGTTAAATTACACATATCCAAAAAGGGGTGGCTATTTACCAAAAGGAGTGTGCATGTGTGTGTGTGTGTGGGGGTGGGGGTGTGTGTGGGGGTGTGTGTGTGTGTGTGTGTGTGTGTGTGTGTGTGTGTGTGCATGTTCACAGTTCAGAGGTGCAGGGTTCCATTCCGGCGGCTCTGGCCTTCCTGTGTGGTGTTTGCATGTTCTCCCCATACTTGCATGGGTTTTCTCCGGGTAATCTCCCACATTCCAAAAACATGCTTTTTAGGTTGATTGGTCACTCTAAATTGCCCAGAGGTGTGTTTGAGAGCATCGAAGGTTGTTCGTCTTTGTGTGCCCTGTGATTGGCTGGCACCCAGTCCAGGGTGTACCATGTTTAAAATTAATTCATGCTTAATCCACCATTTATATATATTGGGAATAAATCCTCTCTCATTTTTGATGAAAACTAATGCCCACTACACCACTCTATTTTAATGTTGGTGATAATGGTAGTATTCGGTGAGCCAAGTATTTTTTTTTTTAGGTGCTCTTTGATGTGAAATGTTTGAGAACCACTCCATCAGATAATTGGGATAATAGAAGAAGCTTGTAATGCATCGTTAGTTGTCTGAAGCATACTAATGTCTTACCTCATCAAGACGGTCTTCACCTGGTCGTTGTTTGCTCTCAGCATCGTGCTTGTTATCTTAATCGAAACTCTTTCAGCCAAACGAGCTGAACAGATTACATTCACGTGAGCGGTTGCATACGAGAGCAGCAGTGCACTATTTATCTCAACAGATGAAGCGTAATGCACGTAGAATTACGTTTGAGGATGTTTTATTCTGTTCTGCTCATGCAGCAAACTGTCTGCAATGTAAAGTGCAACCCAAGAGCAATTTGGTGGCGTTTTCTTTCTTCCCCCACCTTTGTAGTATAAAATGAGATGAGAAGTTGAAGGGCTTCAAGCCTAATGCCATACCTGAGCTACTGTAATGTCTGTGTAGCTGAGTGTGAAGTCTCACGGTTCAAAATAAAAACAAATTCACAGACCTTGATGCTCCAGGGCCATCACAAACAAACTCTGTTCAAGGACAACAATATTCTTAAAGCTCTAACAACATTGAACTGCATTACGAAGCCAAATCCTGCCAGCCATACCACAACGCCAACCCCACGACACTCTTTCTACAATAAGGGCAATGCGCAATGCATTACTCTATGATATGCAGAAATAAGCAGGCGTGTCTTTGGATGGCCTTGCTGTCTGCCATTATTTGCCTGTCTGCAGCTGTTAAGTAAGAAAAAAATCAGTTTTGCTCGACAATTTAATAGTTGTTTTTAACAATGGGACTTATTTTGAGTAATTAAAAAAAATCGGCTCAGAGAGAATGACTTAAGGCTTCCGTTGACCTCCTGAATGCAACTATAGCCCTCTTTGAATTTTCTAAATCAAAATGCGTAATACCAAATTTTGTTAAATTGTATTATATAGATTTGATAATTCTGATTATAAATGTTGGGACAAAAAGAATATGCAGTAGAATACAAAGTCTACACACCCTGTTCAAATGCCAGGTGTCATGAATCAGTTCAAGAGTCCGATTTTGTGCCGAACCCTTCTCACACCGCAACACCAGGTTTTTGTGGTATAAAAAGAATGAGACCCAGATAAATCATTTCGATATTTTTTCCACAATTATGTGTCCAATAACCTTGCATTGCCCAGGTTAAACCAGATTGAACTTTTTGGCCACATTTCAAAAGGTTTGGCGCAAGCAGAACGCCGCTCATCACCAAACGAACACCAAAATAAGGTAATTAATTACCTTATTATATCTCTAGAAATATACATGGATTTTTTTTTTTTGCTGCTTGCTCTTTTCCCTAACGCGGTTCATGCCAGACTTCTGTGAAAACTATGCTGAACACCTAAGCACTTATTTGGTCTTTCCCGAACGACTCTGCATTTCACATTAGCGATTATTAGCTTCTCCAGCTTCTCATGTTCTCTCTCCTTGCTAAGTGTGTTCCATGCTTAGTGGCTCCTTGTCCACCTTTAGTGAAAGCGCTATTTCTTAGTAGAGTAGCTCATGTCACCACGGAACCAGGGATTAGTTACTTAGCGAGAGCTACGTGGTGCGGCGCAAGCTAGCTTAGCGCCTAGTGTTGGCGAGCAGCTGGGAAAGGGTAACAAAGACTACTGGGTGAATAAGTGATGGCGTGACGTAGACGCAGTGCTTCTGATTGGTGAGCTTTGGGGATAAGAAATCTTTGAAGAAAAAAAAAAAAAAGAAGAACACTTTGACTCTAAGGCGCATTTGCCGGGTGTTAATTCAAACCCCTGACCATCATGCTTCATTTTCCTATTAAAACATAAAACAGAAGATACCTGACACTAGCACGCCTTCCTCTTTTCATCTGAAGTCTTTTTTAGTTGTGTGCTCATCTTTAGCAGATTAGAGACACATGGCACTCTCAGCTGTTATGTGACAATCAAAGTAATGTCACCAAAATATGTTGCAGCAGATTGATGTCATCCAGACAGGCAGATTAACATTGCCTGCTTTCTTCTTTGATTGTCACAATTGTTGCCCTTTGCATTTCTTCCATCCCTGGTGGTTTTACAAATGTCAGCCTGCCGAGCCACCGACTAGACGAATTGTACAATTTGTCAAAATAAGTGACAACCGTTACATGGAATGGTGGAGGATATGACTCTTAAACTGCAAATAGACCTATTATACTTCGAACAAATGGAGGCCATATTTATCCATGACTGGCATTTATTTTTATTGTGAGGCGCCTTTATTTTGTTAGTAGTTGCCATATACTGTTGGCGCATGTGGTTACGCTGCCGTAAACTCATAAATGTCTGCCATTAGATTAGCCAGTAATTTGTGACCCACTCTGAGGGAACAGATACCAGTGAAGCACAATTCATAGTCTGAAGCCTTCATCCATCCCCTTAACCTCTCTGAGCCTTTCCAGCAGATGGGCCTGTTGCATGTGTTCCATCCTGAACATTTCTCATAGTTAAAAAAAAAAAAGTGAGCGGATAAAACGCGTGCAGCAAGCAAAGCCAAATTCCAGACAGCAGAATTCTTTGCTACTCATGGCCACCTTTTTTTTTCTTTTTTTCCCCCTTGCAGCAAACTGAAGCAGATCCTAAGATGAATCATGTGTACGGCTTCTCTGGTGAGGCGATAGCCACACAAAGTAAAGGTCATTGTTTAAACTTTGCAGAGACTCCAAAGGGATTTGACCTTCAAGTAATGACTCTTTCAGATTGACAAGATATATTTTTGCCCTCCAATCTCACACTCAAAAGTGGTAATGTGGAAAAATAAAACACAAAAAATATAATGGAATTGCCAGAAATCCATTTTTTTCTCTATTAGAAATAAAGTAAAGACCTTTAAAAACAACAATGTTTTAAATAACATTATTTAATGTCATATGTAGGGATGGGAATTGAAAACCAGTTCTTTATGAGAACCGATTTCCAGAAATTCAACTCTAAGGAATCTTTTGTTTGCTTGCCTGACAATTCTACTAACTGATTCCTTATCCAAATAACGATTTGTAACATGGTTTCTGAATATGCAAATTCAATTTTTGACGCAAATCACTGGCATCAGGCGAAATCCTTATACCTCCAAATTTATCATTTTTCAGGAGACCCTAAAAATGTCATGTTTGTTCAATCATTAATATTACATTGTCAAAGAGAAGCCATTTTCAAAATATTAGACTGGTCAATAATTTTTTTTCTTTTATACATAAAGCCACATACAGACATACACACACAAACACTTCCACTCGCAGATGAGCCTTCCTATACAATAGAATTAACTTTTGTAGTGGTGCACTGGAGCACATTGAGACCGTAACAGCATCTGGTCTGTGAAACATGGCTTTGTTCATCACGACTTCCACAGCTGGGTTCTAGTGACCTGGGGGTGTCATGGAGCGATATAAGTGTGTGTGTGCGTGTGTATGACTGACAAGGAGCACACATGGGCAATAAATGGTGACAAAACCTTTATATAGTCAGAGTTAACAAATAGCCAGTGGGGAGATTAATTTTTTTTTTTTAAGTCGCAATGAAAGAGGAATAGACTTGGGACAATAAAGTATTTATTCCAATAAAGGTCAAGTGATAATTTTCATGGTTAACTAGCAAGCATTTTGGAGTTGTATCAGGACGTGGCAATACTCGAGTGTGAGTTTAAGAGTACAGTATATCTATATAAGAAGAGCGTGAAGTCAGGCTTTTGTAGTTGCTCATGTCTCGAAGACTTCCTTGTGACTTTTGATGCATTATTTTTAACGCGAGTTGACGAGCTACATTGCACTTTCCAACAGAAACTTATTACGTCCTTTATCATATGGTCACATTTTGTTCATCACTCATACACAGCGGGGTCAAGTGGATAAATGACTCACAATACAGTTGCAGACATTACGTGTAAGTAATATTACATTATTTCTAAAATTCTCTGATAGTGTTTATATTTTCAAATGATCTCTTCTACAACATTCATAGAAAAATAAAGTCATATCACTGTTGAGCTATTTTTTTTTTTTAACTGACGGGCGAGCTCCTAATGTGGTGTTTGGATGCTACCTGATGCCCATGGGCTCCACATTAGTGAGCTCTGGTGTATAATGTCCCAAATGGTTCCCACTCCTATACTTTCTTGACTGCTCCCACATAGGAGGACGGCTCTTCCAAGCCCATTCACATTGTGTGACTCGATAGACTTAACTAGATTCAACTAGATGTGTGCTATAGAGTGCCATAGAAAAGAACGCCTAGCGAGAGAGAGGAGGTCAAAGCGATATGACGTAGCTCGAGTTACCTAACTATCTGTACTAAAGAGGCCCTAGTCTAATTCACCCATCCATTTTCTTCTGCCTATCCGGGGGCAAATGGGAGTAGGATTCAGAACATTTGTCCGTAAGGTGGTCAATGTCTTTCATGGCAACAATACCCAAACCTGTTGTTGGACACCAACTGTAATGGTGAAGAAGGATTCCTATGGCCTGCTGATGGGCACGGGTAGGCCAAGCGGAATGCAGCTTTGGCGGTCGCTGAGACAAAAACCCAGGTGTGGGACGAGTTCGGTGAGACCATGGAGAACAACTTCCACACGGCTTTGAGAAAATTCTGGTCCATCAGTTTGCATCTCATGAGGGGGAAGCAGTGGCACCATCAACACTGTGTCTCGTGGGCATGACTTGGGAAGTTGTGGAAAATACTTCGTAGACATTCACAATTCCACTGACATGCCTTCCCATGATGAAGCAGAGTCAAGGCATCTCTGAGGCGTGCTCTCCTATCTCTGGGGTTGAGGACACTGAGGTGGATAAAAAGCACCTTTTGGCAAGGCCCCAGGTGTGGATGAGATCCACCCGTTGTCCTGGTTCACTTGCCTCGTTAATATTGCATGGACATCACGAAAAGTGCTTCACTATTAATTAAAAAATGTCCGCTTGCAATTCAAAGCCAAAACTACTCGAACGACACATTGCATCTTGAAAAAACTCCTAAATTGGGTTACTCGGAAGTATTGAAATGAGATACATGAGCTACAGGAACCTATTAAAAGTTTTCTCAGGTTGCAAGATATAGGAAAGGTTGGGAACTGCTGCAGTTAACCGAAAAACATCCAGAAAGTTGACCTGTTTTGCTCAAATACCATGTCATTTCAGTGAATTATCAGGTGGACCCAGGCTATATCACGGCTAATACCTCAGGTGTGTTCTGGTTGTGGCAGTGCATTGTGTGTGTGGGTGTTGTGTGACTAACCCCATTAATGCATGGCTGCGTACTGCTGAATAACTACATGGAGGAATGGGCAAATCAAGTTTGAGGATGGCCTGAGACTGGTTGACAGAGGAGCAGCAATCTGGCTGGATTAACTGCTCAAAATGACATGTTTGGGATATAATATAGCATGTCCCTCCTGCATTATTTACACTGGATCATCTGATCTGGTGAAACAAGCCCAGCAGAGAAGCATGGAATTGAGCTGGCAGGGAAGGGCGAACAATCAGTGTTTATTTGGGGGGGGTTCACCGTAGCGAGCATATGCAGAGTCCCAGTTCAGTGAAAGCACAGAATGCTAATGGAATTTGCTCATTAGGCTGGGAGCAAACAAGTTACTACATGTGTTAATATTATTTTCTTTCTAGTGTTTGTTTTATTAATCCGTTTATACTTTAGGGTGAATGTCCTACAATGTATTTTGAATGTATGCTTAATTTTTTTTTTAATAGTCACCAGCACTTTCAACTAAGGGGAAAATGGGCGGCTTGTGCAAATGAGTGCTGCTTGAGCCTTTAGAACTGCAGCGAGGGACGAAGTTCAGAGGAATGTGCTAAGACGAATACAGACAATGGCAAATGTAGGGTGCCAAAACACAATGTATTCACTGGACTTTTTCAAATTGTTCGATAATACCGAATGTTATATGCATGTGCTAGGGTTTTAAGAATTCACCAAAGTTGAGATTTGATTTGTACATCGATTTCTACCCCTGGTATATTTTTAGTCAGTACATTTGCTATATGTACAGGTAATTTGTTAATATAATAAATACATTTGTGGATTTTGCTTAATCTTTCTCCCGTGCCCGACTTGAATTAATTTGTGTCATTGAATGTGCATTAAACATGTTTGATGTGACTTTGGGAAGATTCTGAAGCACTTAAATAGTTTGGGTCGACTACACAATTTCCATTTCTGTTCTGCAAGATACTCCCTTACTACTGATTTAAATAAGGAAGGTCCGGAATTTTTTTTTATTTTTTTTTTTAGAAGTACTAACTATATTTCTCTCTATGTTGAACAGAGTTTGCATTAGCAGTCGCCATAGTTTTGCTCTCTCCAATCAGATATGGGCTGAGTAGGAAGGGGCTTGCTGAAGAAAGCTTCCTTCAATATTGGTTTATGTTTTTTGTAATTAACTTTAAATTATTATTAATATTAATATCAATTGTGTTGAATTTGACACCAAATCTGGGGGTTGGAACGATCCTGTTGAAGATGTGTTATCTCAAAGGCGACACGTGTTTGTGTCCTAGGGCTCTCTTTTCGTAAACAGATGCAAGTGCGCACGGCATAAACATTGGTGCATGTTCATTTTGGCAGATCGCTTTGTGGCTGTCTGTGTATTCTGGTGGACCAAGGGTGTTTTCAACTACATGCCCTCAGCACAACTGACAATTTGCTGACAACAAGTAGACGAGACATTAGACCGAATAAAAGCAGGTCTAAGTTGTGCCGCGGCTGGTGTGACACGATTTTGGAGGATTTGATCGAGGTGCAGGCAGGGAGTTTCTGAGCTCCGTGGACATGTATGCTGGATGTCATCATATTTCATTCATAAATATGGCAAAAGTATGCATATAGCACTCTGAATCATTGTAGAAATCATATAATTGAATCAATTAGCATCATCTTTAATATATATTCAAACGCACCCACCTGGCTGCAGCACACCTGTGGGAGGTGGGGTGTAGGGTTGTGGGGTTGTGTCACACATGGAAACTAAACAGTGGCCGCCAACCTTACACCATCCGCAAGTTCCTTTTATACGTATTTTGCCCGCGCTGAGCTCGTTCATAGACTCCAGCGAGTTACCAACAGTGTTCACTCCCACAACGGCGCAAAAAGTAATATGATTATAACCTTATTATAACCTGAACCATACCATCCATCCGTCAATTATCCGAACCGCTTATCCTCACAAGGGTCGTGAGCGTGCTGGAGCCCATCCCAGCTCTCTTTGGGCAGTAGGTTGGGGTACACCCTCACCCAGTTGCCAGCTAATTGCAGGGGACACAAAGACACAAACAACCATCCGCACTCACAATCACACCGCGAGACAATTAAGAGCATTCAATGAACCTATCATGCTTGTTTTTGGAATGCGGTCGGCGCCCGAACCGAGCCCTACATCTCTGAACTGTGAGGCGGACGTGCTAAACAGTCGGTCACCGTGCCGCCCTGTACCATACCATACGAAATGTGTTTTTCATTAAAGTAATCACGAGTTACTAATAAAGTAATTCATTGTTTCAGTGCCTTCATCTTTTTAATTTCTAACGTGACAGTTTTGGTCATAAACCTTAAACCTTTTCCATTGAAGGAAATAACAAATTAGTCCTTTATTTTTCTCAAACTGCTACATGTCACAATCGGCAGAATATCCATCTCCCCTCAGCTTGTAAAACTGGTCGTTGCGCCACAAAATAATACATTCTTTATACCTGGTGGCTATAAAATATGTGATTTGAAACTGTAAAATAGAGAAACTTTTTTTCCTGGAAAGAGGAGATGACAGATTTACACGCACCCAACAAAAAAAATCTCCGCTACAGGCCCATTCTGTTCTATCTCTATCTTCTGTTTCTTCTTCCACCAGCCAGCTTGCACACTTGGCCTGACTTTTTTTTCTCACTGTATCCAACCAGCAGCAATAACCTCTAATCAGACGATATCATATGTGTTCACAACATCAGCAGATAGATTAAAACGCTGAGTGGTGTAGACAGCACCTTTGGCTAAAATCAATCGCATGCTACATACTCAGCTGGTATAAAACATGAAGAAATAATGCTGCATCGATTGCAATGCGGGTGGTGCAGCCATTGAGTTGTAGACAAAGATCTGTTGGCATGCAGGTGTGCGAGTGTGTGTGTGTGTGAGTGTGCGTGTGTGGTTGACACTCACCCATAAGTGGTGTTGCTGGCCCGTTTATTTGCTGCCCTGGAGCGACTTGACTTGAGGTCTCCACTCATGCTCGTGTCTGCAAGCATGAACAACCCATTAACTTCATACTGATACACTAAGAGAGACATCACAGCACAATGTGGCAACGCTACAAATAGAATAAAATATATGGTTTGTGCTTAAAGCGCCCCTCTTCCATGTATGAAATATTTTTGCTCCAGGGTTTCTCCTTACACTCTTGAGGTACCTTTGCGTATGGTGAAGGTACAATTTGAATTTGGAACCATTCTCACGGCACAAAAATGGAAAATATAGTCCAATTGATCAAATGCGAACGTCTTGTGTCACGCTCCAAGAAGCACGAAGTGGTCTGCTAACTTATAAATGGAATGACAAAAAACAGGCAGTGTGCTTCCCAAGTTTGAGGAATTTGTTTGGCTTTCGTCACTGGAGTTTCCATGAAACCATTTTCTAAAAGCCTCGTTTCCATCAATGTATGTTTTGGCCTTTGTTAAGGGTCTTAGAATCTTGCAACCTGACCCATCCAATTTTTCAACACCCTTTTGATGCATCGGTATGCTTCATTATGCTTGTAGAGGGCATGCCTAGACACATTATTGTCTATGAATGAATCAGATGAGAAGAAAACAACAAAAAAAGGTGTTACTTTTGTTCTGACTATTTTTTTGTTAAATCTAATACAATCAAGCAAGAGAGAAAACAAATTGTGATCGTAATTTTAATTACTGAGAAGCCATTTTCATTTTTTCTGTGTCAGATTTAACAACACCAAAATAATGAGTCACTTTTTCAGTTTTAGTTTTTTGATTGCCAAAAGAAAATGGAAAGAACAAATGATAGACTGACTTAAACAGCACCTTACAGTTGTAATATATTGCTGTTTATTATGACAAAAAGACGTCTCCATGTTTCTTGCGTACATACGATGTCAACTTACTTATTTTTTTTCTTTGCTGTGACTTGCAAGCAAAAATTGGACATCAGAGCGCTTGTTGGCACAGAAATCAATTCAAGTTGCTTCACAATAAGTACAAGTTTGGCAGATAGTAAACAATTCTTCAAAAAGAAAAAGCTCCTAGCGGTTTATTGCCACTCCCAGTTTAAGTTTACTGTCAAACAAAGCATAAAAAAAGACAGTTACATGCTGTATATTTAAATTAGCCACAAAACCTCGCCATGAAATCTTAATGGGAAACGCCATAGAAAGGCTAGTAAATAGCATCTATGTGGTGGCTTTATAGGGATGACTTAACAGTTTTAAGAAGAAAAAAGTTTATATTTTAATTTTATCTGTAATAAATTTGATACATTCATTATTTTTTACGATTATTAGTTTTCATGTACAATTAACACCAAATTAGTCAAGTAGCCCTTGAAGCTTTTATATGAATACCAGTCCTGGAACGTGGAACTGGAATTCTGGCACACCTCATTAAACAATTGCGAACCATTTTTAGAATAGAATAAAACTTCTTCAAACAGCGGGCAAATCCTTTCCGTTAAAATTAGCACAGATGCTAATGCTAACACAACACAAAGGGATGTCCTATTTGATCCGCTTTTATTCCAGGCATTTCTTTTTATGATTTCACACCATTTTAATGATGTACTGTAAATAACAATTCTGTTAGCCATCATTTAACATGCTAATGAGAAAAGCGTCCATTAAGTGTGTCAAGGGTTGTCCTTCACATTCACCTCCTATCACTTATCGTTGATTAGGCCTGCCATTGCAAGCCAGCTGTTCACCTTTGTTTTTGCCTGCTGCCATTCACATCACTGCTATCCATCTTTGATCTTTATCTCCCTTTCAATTACAAATACACCACTAACAATGATACAATACGACAAATAACGAGCTATTTGCAGTTGGTAACATGCCAACAAACTCCTTGTTGACATAACACATCACAGTACGCTCTCTGCTGCTCCAAGCTTTGTCTCGATTTTCCAAAAGAGTGTAGAAAAGGGGATGATGAGAGGCGAGGAGAGGAAGACATGGACAGATGGGTGCTGAATGGAGTGTGACTGGGCCAACTGCACATACACTCACACAGTGAAGCACTCAAATGGCTGCAAGCTACAATTAATTAAGTGTGGTTTGCAAATGCGTGTACAAAAACACATGTCTGTGCCTTTGCCTAGCACAGACGAGCTACATTAATGCAACACTATGACGCTTAATAGAGGTGAGCTGCTGGGCGACTTCTCTATTTCTCCTCTGGTGCATCAGCGTAGCTGACATCCAAGCCCATCGTAGATGATTACTGAATTGAGGCCAGCAACGAATATACAAATAAAAGATCATTGCTTGCTTAAAACGCCCATTTGCTTACCAAGGTCGTTTTTAGTAAACATTAAACCCACACACTGTGATATTGGTATGCCTCACTATGCGGCTTACACTGCTTGGGTACCTTATTAAGTCCAGTGCAAAACTTTTTGTTTTAATATATAGCACAATATTCGGTATGCCTGCACATCTAAAGAATCTAATACGAGCATTCCATTTAAAAAAAAAAAGGGATGGAGAAAAAAAAAAGACTATAATTCCAAAATAGTATGCTCATTATTATAATCCACACTGATAAGAAAATGTAATTAAATGAAATACGGTATGAGAAAAAAAATTCTAAAATGTTAACGTGTCATATACAGTATTAGTCACGTTATCATTATAAATATTTTGACCGCCGCTATTTTGAACAAGTCCAGCAAAAACAGATTTCAATTTGTGTAGTTGTTGTTCAGGAAAAGAGACGCACATTTGCATTATACCATTTAAAGTGGCACATTGATTTCTTGATTTTACTTTTTGTGTCTCGTACAGTATATCATTATGTGTAATTAGACAAGGTCCTCAACTGTCCTCAATGTTGGTCTCCATGTATAATTGCAATAGTGCAACTTTGTCATCGGCAAATTACACATTTGAGTGAGTATCAGCATAAGGTGCAAAAATACATTTTCCATGTTCGGCAACTTACCACAGCTTCAGCCCCCACTCAACGACATAATATTGGTCGTAATGTCACTGAAAACATCCGAAGGTTTCTTCACTGCAGTTAGCAGTGCAGTGTGAGGGACATGTCAAAATCCCGTATAGCCAATGAAAAATATGTATAAAATGAAGGAAACAGACTTACCACTCCTATGAAGGCAAATTTTTGGCCACTCATAATAAAACCGCATGGTTTCATTATTCTGCTCCATTTTCATGATGACTGAGTGATTCCGATAACGACACCAAAGGCACATTATATATTGACCCGTTTGTTTCTCATGCGGTAGCCGGAATTACATTAGATGAGATCTCATTAGATTTGTTTTATGAGTGCTCATGCTGAGATGTCCGTTTTTGCTTGAGTTATGTATTTCGGATCGAAAAAAAACAAAAAAAAACAACACACCCGTATGTCTCCTTTCTTAATTGGAAACCATAAACTCCAGACTGCTTGTTTTCAAACCTCAGCAAGGTCTATAAAGTTTTTTTTTTTTTAAATCAATCATGGCAACAATGCAGGGGGCATCGTTTTGTTTTGTCTGCTGGATCCGCACTAAAAATCAGATGGTTTACGATTGTTGCATTAAGTCTCAACGTGTGTGTGTGTGTATATGTCTGTGTTCTCCAGTCCTCCCATCAAATAAGTGTTCTGATATAATGGCTCATTGCATATTAATGTGAATGGGTGGAAATTGATTCAGTTCTCCAAGCTGTTTATCTCCATTTGTGATATGAAATTGAAGCTTTTAACACAACCTAGCATCTCTGTTTAAATTCCCGATATAATTCCAGTAGTAACATAATATGACATAACTTATATATTGTAACATACATACACAACATAACATAACTAGTGACCGAATAGTTTTCCTTTTACATAAAGGAGTCAATCATTTCTACTTTCTCAGAAGACCTTCATCGGGTTGCCGCCACCGTGGGCGGAAGCGGAATTCTTCATTGCTGGTTTGACCTTCGTGGCGGCACCAAAGACAGTTAACTTCATTGTCGGGGTCATTCAACTAACCTCTAATTTACTACCTTACTGGCAGGTGCGGCTTCAATTCTACCGAAAAGAGAAACGTCAAGACTGGTGGTTGTCCTGGGCAGAAATCAGTTGTAGGAACTCAACACGCGCACACACGCACACACACTTATACATAAAAAGCTAAAAATTGCCACTGTACGCTTATTAATGTGCACACTTTGAAGTCACTGATGTGTGGGAGATGAAATAATATGATCAGATTTAAAAAAATGGCTGACTTATGCTTCCATCATAATTATTGCTCTTGCTTCATGTTTCATGCAGTGATTAGAACGCTACTCTTTAATCATTTACATAAGTTCCAATTATCTTCTTTTATAAATGGAGCATAGAAATAACATTCGTTCTGAAAGGCGACTGACCCAAATATTGTTTTGTAATTCCACTTGCACAGGCAGTGAGTATTCATGAAAGAAGAAAGTTTTGTCAGTCCACAGCCATTTAGCCGATTAAGGAAACATGCAAAAAAAAAAAAAAAAAGAATAATTCATAAAATAATTTTCAATGAAATTGATCAGATTCACTTTGTCTCCTTTCGGGTCCTCATCACAATGGTCGTAACTTTGCTAAAACCATTAAACACCGAGTATAATAATAATAATAATAAATAAAAATAAAATTCTTTATCATTTAAATGGAATTTAATTTCTGTTTTGTGCGACCCGCTCGGTACAACAAACTTTGCTTCTAAACTCAAATGCATCCCACTGTCTGTTACAAAGTCAAACATTGCCTACACACCTAAAATAAACAATTATTCTAATTATAATAGCAAACAGCCCGAAAGCACTTTTTGTCATGTTGTAGTTTTCTGTACTTGAATCGTCAGCCACACCAAATTCAAGTCTTCAGCATTCTTGTAGGACTGATTATACTTTTCATTCTCAGGTCAAAATGATGTTTTTTACTGTTAAGGCATCATTTTCGATATAAAGACTACAGGCTGGAATGGAGGTAATTTTAAGGTTACAAGCACATAATCGGCATCAACATCCAAGACTCAGCGTAACATGATTTTGCCTTCTGTTTTTTTTTTTTTTTTTTTACTTTACTGCAGCCTTTTGTGCCATTGTGAGAGTGCTACTGCTCTTCAATCAATGCAAAAGTTGTAACCGCACTATAAAAATGTGCTCACAAATGAGACTCCCTCTATATTGTGATGATTTAGCGAAATAACATTTTTTATTCCTCCCAAGAGGTACACTACAACACAATATATGCAATTAAAGCTGTAATCAACCTTTAAGCACAGAGAGCCTGCTGACCTTGCCAATGAGAGACACAGGTTGGGCTCAAAATCACCTCATGTTTGACATCATAAACTCCATACCTCCAGTGGTAAAGTGTCATATCATTGTCAGATTAGAACACCATGAGTATCTAAGAAACCCCCAACAGGGATAAAAAGTGACGGAAGGTTGTTTTGTATGAAATTAAAGGAGAAAATTAACGCATAAGATGTAAATGAGAGGACCACCCCCCCCCCAACACACACACACTCCCCAATTTCTTTCTGAAACACAGTGATACATGTAAACATCCAATAACACACGAACAAGAGCCAAATACAATAAAAACATACTCACATCTTGGGCTGAACAGGGTCATAACAGAGATGTGGGGAAAAAAAGCAGGAGGCTGAGATAAAAGACGCTCACTGAGGGACCTCTTCGCTTGTGTGGCTGACTGACTGCTGAGGTACTACTGAGTCAGTGTCAAGCCAGCGACAGAGGCACCACTGGGATGTACCAAATGTTTCACTATGGGAGGGGTGGACAGAGGTGCAGTGGGCTGCTCCATTTGAGGGAGGACTGGAAGGCGGGCTGAGGGTGTCTGGCTGGCTTTCGCTCAGCAACAGGAGCTTAGATGAGAAAACAGAGCTTTGTTGCTTCTCTTACTTGATGTTCAATTCTGCTCAAGCCATGCAGTATACAAAACAAAATTAGGCCCATTAAAAAAAGGAAGGGTCGTATTGTGAAGGAGGAAGCATTCAAGGCCTTTGAAATTCCACATGAATGCTTATTAAGTGCTATGATCTTTTAATGGTGCCAAAATCACGTTTTTGCGATTGGGCTGAATTTGTAATGAAATCAAGTGCAATGATAATACCCTGAAAGGTCAAATGCACTTTGTTCATGGGGGCTTTTTGGTGTTTAGTTCGTTTGAAAGGTCAAATCAATTTTTTAAATGATTATGATTCTAATCGAAATAGAATCCATTCATTTTCTGTCGCAATCATAAATACTTTAAATACTGCACAGTAATATTTTGGATTAACATTTTAGCATACAAAAATGCAATGCATCAATTTTGGGTACTGCTTGTCCTCATTAGAGTCACAGGTGGGCTGGAGTCTATCCTCCTCTGGACTGGTCGTCAGTCAATCACAGGGCACATTTAAGCAAATAAGTATTAATACCTATGAACATTAATTACCTAAAATAAATATTAAAGTGCCTGAAAAGTTCAGACTATGCATTCCCCTTTCATCTTTCGATTAAAACGATTTTTTTAAAGTTATGGTTCAATGTTGACACTAATGATTTTTATTCACTGTACTCTCAATTAACATAAATTAAGCAATGAAGAGGATATTTTGGAAAAAATGCATTTATTCTCCAGCTCGCTCTTTGAACGACGTCTTTGATGTCATTTCATCAGAAGACTGGCGACTCCAATTAAATAAAATAATAATAAATTAATTTAAAAAAACAGTAAAAATCCATTTTTTTTAAACATTACCATGAAATTACGTCGAAATGATAGTTGTCCTGCATATTCTCTCCCAAATTGTAGTTTATATTTGGGGTAGTTGGACCACCAAATTATTTGAGTTCAAAGATACTAGTTTCCCAGCATTTATAAAATGACTATTAAAAGAAAAAAAACAATAAGTCTGATGAAAGGAATTAATAACAATATCGGCCTTGTTCATTTCCAAGCAATTTGAGCAACAAAAAATCATTTCATTCTTTACAGCAGATGCATGCAAATACATGCACAGTGATTATCCTAGACCACGTTCAATCTGCATTACAAAACAGTAGAATAACTGCTACACATGCTGGCTCCATTAAGTTGGCATAGAAGACACCAGAGGGCCTTGAATCACTCTGGTGAAGCTTCCATGTTTAATTAGCTTCTTTAACTGCCTAGCACAGGCTAAAACCAACTATAAGCTGAGTCTACTCCAAAATGATTATTACCTCGTTCCACACTGCACTTAGCCCAGTCACAATTGCCTTATTAAAAGGATAAGTCCTGAGCCACTTTCACACATTCTGTGCTCTCAGTGTTGGAGCAAGAGGACACTTAGCCCCAGGCCTAGAACATAGAGTAGCAGAGTCACCCACGCACACGCAATTATTGTATATACACGCTCTTGTTCCAGTAGACAATTCCTCACCAGATTTTATGGTTCCCCAACACTTGACGTGAATCTTGTTGACCCGTCAACGTCTGAGCCTATGACTCTTTCACTATATGTATCACTCATCTGAGGCATCGGCATAAAGCATGAACACATTAGTTCCACATTATCTGGCTCAAAATACAAAACCTGAGACTCACTTTAGTGGGTATTAGAACTTCCAAGGCAGTCCATTCTTTTATTCGTTTTACGACTGATCCAGTGCAGGCTTCCAGGGACTCCATCTCAGCTGGCATCTGATGGCATGCACAAATTATTCGATGCATTTTTGCACCGCATGCACAGTTTGGTGTAAATCACCACAACAGGACGAGAAGGTCATTAGGCACTCTCTATCAAACTTCTCCTCACAATACCAATTTGCTCTCAGTTCATTGGTAGGCAGGCACACTGTCACAATAACAAAATGTGACACCAAATTAACTTACAGAGAGAAAGTGGGGACATTATTGTTGAAATATGCTGTTTTGTTAAGATGTAAAATGCGATCTAACAATCAGACCACTCGAAATTACTTGCAAAAATTGCCAAACTAGATTTAAGGTAAAAAAATAAATTAAAAAAAGCCCAAACCTATACTTTACTTTGAGTATGGTGCCGTTCTTCAGAGTTTTTATAAAAAAATAAATAAATAAATTTAAAAAAGCATCGCTTTGCTAAACATTTCATCAGCTCTACCAAATGCATGGGAGGAAAGGAGGAAATGTGTGAAGGTCTCACAGTTCCAAAAGGTAGTTTGGAAATTGTTATGGTCGTTTTGCCTTTAATTATTTGAAAATAATAATTTTACAGGGATACCATCACTTTCTCTCATTTTGCGTAATTGATATTTTCCATAAAGTCTATTTACCGAATAAGCTTTAATACTGTTGGGTGTATGAGGAGTTTGTTTAATATAATTGTCTTAAAAATCTTCAACACATCTGTTTCCCACTGATAGTACTCTATCATTTATAGAAGGGTTTAATTTTAATTTATGACTGCTTGGTCACAATATTGGTGTGCTTGAAGAATCTGAAGTGATCCAATACAAAAGCTGTATTAAAAGATTTCCCTTCTTTAGGCAAAAATATTCCATATTGATTTATACTTTGAAACTATGATATACAATAAAAAAATAACGGCCACACTCAGGGTGGCTCCGTGGACGACTGGTTAGCACGATGGCCTCACAGTTCAAAGGTGCAGGGTTCGATTCCGGCTCCGGCCTTCCTGTGTGGAGTTTGCATGTTCTCCTCGTGCCTGCGTGGGTTTTCTCCGGGTTGTCCGATTGCCTCCCACATTCCAAAAACATTCATGGCAGGTTGATTAGACACTCTAAATTCCCCCTAGGTGTGTGTATGAGAGCCCTGTGTGCCTGTGATTGGCTGGCAACCAGTTCAGGTTGTACCCTCCCTCTTGTGTCCATCGTCTGCATGCAAAAATAAATATGGTGTAAAAATAAATAAATACTGACACCATAGGCACGGTTCGGTACTCTACGACCAGAATTGGTTATTGGTTCCACCAGTGGTGTAGCTGTCGCAGCTTAGCAGAAAGCTGCATGAGCTCTGTAAATAGTGTGACATCAAAGCAGTGGGACAGCGTGTAACTCGCCTGTCATGTCAACAGAGAAGAAAGCAAAAAAAAAAAAAACAAATGTCTTTAAATATTCTCCGTCGCAGCCCACAGCATTTTTAAACGTCGTGTTTTCATCCCATTCTGTCGAGTCTCTCACGGCATGTATGCCCTGAGGGGCCGTATGTTCTTGCTCCTGCTTTGACATAAGACGACACAAATATTGAGTTGTAATCGAGCCAAATCACTTCATGAATAAGTTGGAGAAGTGTCGTTTAAAATGTGTCGGAAGCATTTGTTGTGTTGCTGGAAGAAAAATGGTCCAATCAGCACACAAAACCACAAGCTTTGGAGAGTCTCAATTCTTGCTGGGGTTTGATTTTTTTCCCAATTCAACAATTGTGTCAGGTTACGCAATCAGAGAAATTAAAGATAGACTCGTCGCTAAACCACATGTGTTCCAAGCGCTGAGGGTTGGATTTGGTCATCGTACCATGATTCACACATTTCCGCAAGAGAGTTTCGCTTGAAACATTTGAACAACTTGAAGTCAGGAAGAGTAAAGCTATTTCATCCTCCGACGCGTTTGTTGAATTGAGCTTTTGTTGATGCTGAGTTCCACTGCAGCTGTGGATGAACATATCCTGTTATCAGAAACTTGCCAATTGTTGCCTGCTTGGCGTTGGAGTGCTGTGATGGCCATAAAGTTTCTCAAACTGCCGTTGAACAGTCGGGGACAAAACAATTTCTTACTAGACAGTAATTTTGCAACGCTGCTCCAAAATCAGTTGGTGAGCCACTGGCAAGGGAATGCTTACACAAACGGCAAAGCTTCAGATCATTCACATCTGTCCCTATGTGAAAGAAAACGAATGAAATTTTTAGTTTGGTTGTCAGAATATTGCAAATATGTACAATGTAGTGCATTCCACACTAATTGAAAATACAACAATAAAAAGTTTAAGTTTGAAGAAACTAAAAGTATTATCAGTGGTTGATTTGCATTTAAATGCACGATGCAGCAATCTGTGAAAAGAGTTTTTATGTCCAGTGGTGCAGTCAGCGGTCACAGGTGAGAGTTATTTTTTTTTTTTTTATGCACATGATGCATTGTACTTGTTATGGCATAGCAACGGTGCCCACAAGATGAATCATCCTGACATTTAGTGATCCCCTGGCTTTTCCTCTGGTGCCATCATTGGGACAAAATGTCACTTTGTGCGAAACTAATCTCATCAGCTTTAGCTGCTCTTTATGCTCGGTGATGCCTGATTTGATGCGTGCTAACATGCTAAAAATGGCAAACATGCAAAGCTACGCACAGCTTGACTTTATTCCAAAAAATGTTTTAGTTTACTGCTTGCATGTGACAAAGATACTTTGCGCATGATTGTTTCACCCGACCTTCAGGTCGAATTGTTTCCTGTACGCCAGAATAGCCGCACACAGCCCCTGAACAATGCACACAACTGCACTCACAATTTGACTATTTTAAGACAGGTTTACAGCTTTGAATTCCATTTAGTCCTTTCACTGTCAGCATTCAAATCCATTACTGTAGAAACGGCAGAGTAAAAAGTGCGCGGAGATGGCGACAGGAAGCAGGCAAAGAGGTAGTGAAGCAGAACAAGTCTGATGTTGCCCTATGGACTGACTCATGCCCACACAAATTGGGAGAATACAAAGGGAGGGCGAGAACTCAGGAAATAAAGGTTCGGAACAAACAAGCACATTGTGTAATCGTCACAAAAAAATATAAACACTTTGCTTAAATCAATCTGATATTAAAAAGCGGATCAAAACAGCTACCGGATAATATTCCTGCTCTGCTATTTGCTCCAATTTTTCAGAAGTGTCCCGCAATCACCCCCCTTGATTTAACACGAAAGCGTTTCCTTAATCATGAAAAATGGTGTTAATTTATGTATGCACTTATGTTGAAACTAGGCTGCAGGCCCAGTGAAACTCATGCTGTGCTTAGCCAACTGACAAATTGACCACAGCAATGGATGAAGGCTGTGGGCAATGTTCTTCTGATGAACTCACAAAGGGAGGAAAGCAGAAATGAGGTTCAGCACTCAGCCAGGTCCAAAAGTTTTTTTTTTTTTTTTTTGGTAAACAGGCCTTGGAAAACATTTCAACTTTACTTTGGAGTGACTGGCCTATATATGTCACATCACAAGGCTCAAAATAAGTCTTCATCCTTCTAAAGACTTAAGAAATGTAACTTCTAAAACGTAAAATGAGGAATAAATACCGTTCTGTAGATTATAGGCGACAAGCTAAGTTTGATGGTCTCGGTTTTTGTAAAACAAATTTACCCTGAAGGAAAAAAAAATCCCAATTTTTTTTTGATTGGTCCACGGAAGAAAATGCGGCAAATAGCGTGTTAAAACTACAGTACGCAAAGTTATGGTTGCTAATGAAAATCAGTGATACAATGAATTCAAGTAAGTTTACCCCAGGTTGTACAAGAAACCATATTTGGTAAATGGAAAGAAATTCTCACATCGAATTATCAAAGATAAATAATCCAAATAATTACAAATTCTTCTGTAACAGTAAAAACATTCCAATCACAAGTTCATTTATATTATTCCGAACAGTGTGTCTTGGCTGCTCTCAGCCAAGATGTCCTACAAAACACCCTTCTCTCCTGCGCAGTCACTGAAATTTACCCCCCTCCATCCCTAACTACAGACAGACACACATACGGACAGCGTCCAATGAAACATGTGTTCACCGAGGTATTACTGTATCTTGACATGATAATCTTCTTTTTAAATGGACCACTGCACTTTCTTCCTCTGCCATAGAGCACCGCAGACAGCTCATACATTATCATTGAGTGCCTTTTCTCTTTTGCGTCCCCTTCTCAGTCTGCTTGTACCACCACCCGCCACCCCCCAACACAGACACACACACGCACAACTCTCCGTCCGCTTCAAATCGTCCTCCCACTTCACCTCCCTTGCTGGAGCCGCTCAGTGTGAAAACCTCATTATGTTCTTTTACGGGACTTGCAAACTCAACTGGACAGAGCGCTGGTTGGTGCACTTTCACATATATACAAATGTACCACACTGAGTCAATTCACCATTATACCCTTGAAACTGAAAAAGTCATTGGTTGCCCTACTGCAGCTCTAACAGCATCCATTCTTCAGATGTCACTGCCATGGAGCCATGTTCATGTGAAATTCATTTTGACAAAAAGTAGGGCTTTGGCCACATCTTGTGGCATATTGTTGCAGTGAAACCATGTTGAAGTGAGTTGAGGAAATTATTGTAGGAAAAAGTAGTGCTTTGCCGCCATCTTCTCAAATCTATAGTGTAGTTTTGAGACATACTGCATGGGTGTCAAACTCATTTTTGTGGACGGGCCACATCACACGTTGTGGTTTATCTCAGAGGGCCTTTATGACTGTGACGTGTGAAGCCATATACATTTAGGATCACCTTATATTATCACATATACACAACAAATTGATGGAAAGCCAGTTGTGAAATCAGAACCCAGTAAGTACCGGTAATTGTTTGTTCAAATATTTTTGAATTTATCTTAAAGGGAGGCATTGGTAACAAATAAATGGCAAAATCTCATATCTCCATGGTGTAAACGTGAAGAAAATGTGCTATAAACAGGAAGTTGATGCACACAATTTGCCCTTCGTGGGCCACATAAAATGAGATCGCGGGCCAGATCTGGCCCCCGGGCCTTGAGTTTGACATCTGTGCTCTACCGTTTCACTGTTCGTCCGTATTTGTCCGTATCCCAAACAACAACAAGAAAATTTGTAATTTTATATATTTCTTTTAACATTATGTCTACTTGATGACCACATCATACCTAATTTGTGGCCTCAAATTTGCAATTATTGTACATGTATATCGACAATATATTTTGTTAAGCAGCATATGTTCTATGCCGCCCCGCGAGTCTAAACATGGCATTCTGATTAATATTGCATACGTGGAATATGAGTTACGCAGTAATATCCTCCCGGTTTTATCCATCTCGGGAGGTGGCCATTTTGCAACTTGCTGTCGGCTGAAAATTGCATCACCGTTGCTTGAGGCGCCCGTAACGACCAAGCAAGGCTCAGCTTCCGAAAACAGGTGTTCCCTGATTGGCCGTTACCTGAGCCCTTTTTTAGTGTGTTGAGTTTGAACTTTTACTCAACATAGGAACAACTTTTATTTGACATAGACTTTTGAAAAACAACAGCAACTTTAAAAGTAATAATAATAATAATTTCATGTGGTGTGAAGGTGGCTCATGTGTGATCATTAAGTGCTTCATCAGCGTGATGGAACCCAGGTGGTGAAATTTCTGCCCCCACTTTTTTTAAACATTAGGCAGCAGATGTGCATTTTGGCCAGACTCATGATAAGATGCACAGCGCTCCACGCTCACACACACAACACACATGCACCAGACTTTAATTACCATTCACTCCGCTGTGCTGCTGCCCAGATTCCGCTAAACTTGTTTTCACCGGCTGCATCTATCTTCTTCACAAATCTTATGAAGTTCAGCGTTGACAGCATTCAGCCTTGTCTGTGCAAAAAAACACACACCCCTCCTTGCTTTTTTCCCCCTGCAGCGCTCTCATAAATAATCATTTTTAACACGCAGCCCATCTTAACAACGTCGCTCCTCTGATGCCGACCAATCAAAATTCACAAAATCGATGCTGTCAACAACAGTGACGAGCGAGAAACTGATAGTAGCTCTGACTGACAAGACATTTATTTAATTCTAGACATGGAAGGATTTCCATTATTATGGTCGGCTGGAATACAGTTTTTGGTAGCCTAGCAACAATAAATATTCTGAAAATGAGCTAGTGGGCACTTTGCGCGACACAGAGCGTGGATGTAGTGTAGACCTTTCATACGCAAACAGTTGAGGCCAAATACGGAAAATCTGGTTCATGGAAGACAATCTGGAAAAAAAGTGTTATTGTGGAAAATGTTGACAATTACGCCAAGTCTTTGTCGAGGTCACATCTAGGGACTTCAATGTGAGGTACAATATCCGATTGGGTTTGATCAAGGCTGTGTGTTCCATCTCCCAAAATACACAAACCACACACTGTTTCCAGACTTGTGATGTTGCGTTCAAAGTAAAAAATGATTTAGCTGGAAGCATAGCAGGTTCCTCTGAGGGGGGAAAAAAATCATATTGACACCCTCTGACAAAGTAATTAGAGGGATTAAATCTCTCTATGAGATATTGAGAGTAGCGCTTTGACTTAACACCTCCTTTCTTGCACTCGGTTCAATTAGACATTAGAAAGTGAGTGAAGGTCGGAATCATTTTTTTTTTTTTTTGCATCATAGCATCTCAGGTTTGCATAGCTGGCTGTTCCGACTGAAAGGGATAAATGGACCTTGCCTCAGTGTCACGCCAAGTATTGAATGAGATGATGCTACATTTTCTTGAACGCAACTTACTAGAAGAGCGGATACATTATGAAATATCCTCTCGGCAACTTAGACCTACATTGTACCTCTCAAATGATTTCCGATGATCAACAAGAGAGGATGCGAGAGAGATCATTTTCTCATTGAGGCACATGTGGGGAGATAACACGAGCTGCTTCAATGACCATGAGGTCATGTAGTAGTGCTCAAGTAAAATCTGCCCTACCGTCGCCATCAGGTGCACTTGGTGTTTTTCAGCATATCTCAAAAAGAATAAAGTCATGTGCAGTGCAAAGGTCGGGTCTCTCTTTTTTCACACTTTTGAAGGTTAAAAATTCACAATGTGCATCAAGGTCTGCCTCTATCATAAAAACACGGATATCCGTCAAAAGAAAAAAAATGATACGAGTAGATGAACATTTAAGACTGTAAAGTGAAAATGTATTTATAAATACTGTACATCATTAATGTTTGAAGATAATGCTGTCAACATTTTTTGGAGGCATGGCTAAAACGGGGCTCAATGATGCATTTGGACTCGGCATGTGCGGCCCCCTCCTTATTTTTTTGGTGTGGCTGCCTTAAAATGCCTCATTGTCAGCCATGACGTATGGGCACAGAAAAGTGTGGTCAAAACAAATTAAACTTCAAACGTGACAGCCAGCATGTGGACAGCGGCTTCATGCTGGCGCGGTCACTTTAGAGTGCCTCGTTGTTGACCCGTGATGACCTGGTGGGAGATTTTCCATCCACAGGAGGCTTTAAGATATTTTTGGGGCTGTGCAGGTATGAGTTGACATAAGAGCGATGCTAGACAGAGTGGGATTATTTTTAACTGAATGTTGACAGTGGTTTCAGCACATTCAACGGACACTTTGAGGATTTTGAAGCCTCGTTGTATAACCTTCAATGCCAAATTTCGTATACATTGATTTTCACTTTACAGGGACTTGGAATTTAAAGACTTTATGCTGTCTTTACCCTGTGGACATTAATTCAGGATTTTTATGATTATTATATAAGTATTTCACCCAATATTTGAAGGTTGTGGTGAGCCTGTCCCCATTTAATGATCATCGAAGCACTCATCTTCTTCAAGAGCTTCATGTCTTTCGAAGGAAGCAATTGCGACAGACGATAGTCACTTGACTCATTCCCCGTCAGTCGGTGGTTTCACACTCCTTTCGGTCGAATGACACACATCCCCACCTCCGAATCCAATACCCGCCACCCCACTCCCCTACTTTCCACCTCCGTCAGGCTGCATCACTCTTTGAAGTTAATGAGTCAAAACCATCAACCGCTTCGCTTTTAATTAGAAAGCGGACAGAATGATTACATTTTTAATTGAAACTGTCGTTTTCAATTAATATGTGACTTCCTGGAGAAAGCCATCTCTCCGTCCCACACACACACACCCACACACACACATTTCTCCTTATTTACTTAGCAGCCCTGCGGTTCAAGATCTGATCCTTATTTTACTTTTGGTGTCCCCCCCCTTGCGCTTCTTTTCTCTCTCAGTGTTAGTGTCGTACAAATTTTTAATTCATCTCATCTATACGATTAACCTCATAGCTGTTCCTTATCTTCTTCTTACTGTCTGACTTTGCAGCCTTTGCTCACGTTGGGCTTGATTTACTAAAGTTTGCAAGTGCAATAAATGGCACAAGCTTCATTCTACAAGGAAATAGATTTGGACGTTGATCTACTAACTCAGAATTGCCAGTGTCTACAGAATTCACTAAATTGCGATACAGTTCATTTTGTGCTCGTGGGAAGATCATAGGGAATTTAATTAATTTATCACACACAGTGTGATTTATCAAACCTGAGACAAATAGCACTTGGCTGATTTTGCCTCTTTAAAAATTATTGGGACATGTCGTCTATTCAGCACTGCACATTTGGAGATTCTGAATGATCTAAAGATGCTTTGGGGATAAAATAACATCAGCGGTAAGGGTCCATTGCCACGTACTCGGGATGAGTCAAACAAAGCATAGGTTTTGTTATTTTCCGAGTGATTGATTTGTTTTCTGTAACTATGTATGTTGGTTTGAATCTCCCACTTACACTTCCAATTCATCACTTCAATCATTTTGTGTTTGCAGTGCTCTACCAAATGTTCATTATCAGAGATCCCTAATGATAAAGTAAATAAATAAATAAATAAATTAATTAATTAATTAAGGGCTCTGCCAATTTTACTTTTACAACTACCAAAAACATGACGTGACTTGGTTAAATGTGATTGATGACACATGACAACAAAATCAGCAATGAACTGACAAAGACTGAAGGGAAAAAAAACAGGGAACTAAATACAAGCAAACTGACGAGACAACGAGCAACGCTTGGCGAATACACGAGTGGCTGGAGGGAGCTGATTTCTAGAGACGCAGAGAACAGGAGGAAACGGACACCTAATGAGCAGATGTGATGAGAAGAAAAAAAAAGAGGACACCAAAAGAAAAAACAAAAAAAACTTGGAACTTGGTTGAAATGGCTCAAGCACGAAAATGCAAAGACATTTTCAGAAATAGGCAGCTAAGTTACGATTTCATGACTTTATTGTTCAATTTTGCATGCACTTCCGAGACCCAACAATTTGTATCCCAAAAAAATGAAAAAGTCAGTTTTCTAAATGTTTCCATAAAAATGTTTTACCCTCCGAAAAGAAGCTGTCAAAATGCGCCCTACTTTATATTAAAAACATGCAGCAATGTGCTGTTGCAGCAAAAGGTCGTGCTTCTGCTTGTCCACATGTCTTCCGCTTATCTCTTTTCATTTCACATGAATTTACCCGGCCTTTTCGCACCTGTCTTCAGTGGCCATCCTTTTCTGTTGTCCTCCTCCAAACCCGGAGTGGGTGACTGTGTCTCTTTACGGTCCATTTCCTGGTGAGGAGGCTCTTGAGTGCAGCCCGAGCCATTCTTTGCCCACACAATGCCGTGTTCTCATTAACTCTTATCAAAGTTCATCTTGCATCCAAATGCTGTGGGCCGCTCCGCAATGACTGCGCCGAGAGGAGAAAATGAAAAAGACAAAGCGAGCAGTATGCACACAGAGAGAGAGAGAGACTCTTATGTCGATAAAGGACTGAGCAATAATGGTCAGTGAGGACAGAAGCAGAATAAATATCAGTATGAGGTCAAATTAAACTCTCCTCATATCTGAAATGAAGTTTTTTTTTTTTTTTTTCAATAAACCAGTGTTTGTCATTGTCGTCTTCGCTGGAAAATGTGTTCACATCTCAATCAAACAATTGGATAGAATTCACACTCAAAATTCAGCACAATTTTCATTCATTATTTTGATTTCAGCCCGTCATAGGAACAAAATAACGAAATTTGGCGCAAATCCTGGGAAGCATGAAAAAAATGGTCCCGCTTGCAGCAAACAAGAGGGCACAAGTAGGTGGAAACATGAAGTGAGCGCTTAATGTTGTCCTTTCCCGATTTACTGCTGATGAGAAATGGCCCTGCAATTCTCCCTGAAAGTGTCATTCAGCACTCTCGGTAAACATGCGCGCTCTTCTCTCTTCCTGCGTCATTACTCCCGCTGGAGTTGCTCATTGACATGTAAAGAGCAATAATTGGGGCGTGATTGCAGGCTTTTGGGACTACTATACTACATGACACTCCAACACGCAAGGGCCCTACCTGTGCTAAAATCAACCTGCTGCCTGATGAGATAGTTCATCATCAGACCAAGTATGCTATAATCGATGCCTGTTGCTGTGCCTTTGAATGTACAACGTGCCCAGTGGCAACCAGTTTTCCCAGCGCCTTAAATAAGATGTTCCACAAACTTGTTGTGTGTTGTAATGATGGCCCTTGTTTCTCTTGGCAATTATATTTCCCTCTGACAGCAGCACGCTGAAAATGTCACAAAAGGATGGACTGGATGACAAGATGCTGTTTTTTTGACACACATATTATTGGTATTAAATGTGTTTGGGCATGTAAAGCACGTGGTATTACACCGCTTGAATATAAAGTGGTATGTAGCAGCTTTTGGTGGCCAAATAAGGCAGCGCCAGTTGTGGAAATGAAATGAAGGCAATATTAAGAGAAAACAAGAATGGGTGGTAGATTTAATTTCACGAACCTTTGATTAAAAAAGAACCGACTAGACAGCACTATTAAAAAAAACTATCTGCTTATTTCGGATGTAGAACTGTTTTTCAGTGGCACATGGATGATCGGGTTGGGGTCTCCAAGAGCTAAATTCATGGCGCAGGTGTTTTGGACCCCCGTTTCCCCACGTTGACCATGTGAAGACCATCAGTTCACAGCTGCATTTAAAGAGAATGAGAGGAGCCGTTTCCATTGGTCATGATTGAAATCAGTTGTGATCACTCCTACAGCGGCGCAGGCCTCCCTCACTCGGATTCTCAGGCCTTTTCCTGTCTGCGAAATAACCTATACCGATCTAACCAGCACAGAAGATTGACGCTCACTGCGCAGGATTTGCACCGTTCACAAAAAAATAGAGCCTATAGTAATAAACCGCTTTTCGCTATTTTTGTGTTCTTCATTTTTGGGGGGCATCAATAAAACGGCTACCCAGTGACATTGTCGTTCTCCCATACTACATATGTAAGAATTTCAGAAAACCTGCTAAAATGACAAAAACATGCTTGATACAATTACTACAAATAATTTAATGATGGAATTTGGAAGTTTCTTCCTGTTAGATTCCTACCTGTAAAAGTGGTAAAAATAAAATAAATAATAACGGCTGCATCAAGTAGCCTGAAGACAAACGGAAGAGAGGGAAAAGCAACAAAAAATGAGGTATTCCAAAGGGGCGTTTCAACTGAGGACAATTTCCGTGTAAACACGAGCACTGCGGTAGCTGTATCTAAGTAGTGATGCTTAAAATCAAATGTACACAGCTCTATGAGGTCTTTCGTATACCTCGTAACGCTTCATAGCGCAAATAGCATGATGCCTTTCTGACCCTTCAGGGGACCTCGGAGGAATTCAACCATGATGAATGAAAGAGGACAATATTTATCCCCCCAGTCTAGCACAAGGGAATTTTCAAATCGATAACTCACATTGCTGTCTTTGCACATACTTGGCCAAATAAGCTTTTTGACATACAGGTGCAACTCAGTTAGTTTTGTTTGTTGAAATGTCGTAAAAAGGGTTAGGTTTCTTGGCAACAAATACAAGTGTGTTCCTGGTGGGGGTATTACTTAATGTGTGTGTTTAGTGGCAGTCCAAGGTCTACGGAATGGCACTGTTCTGCTACTCCCACTTTAATTGGCTGCAAGCCCCTCAGCCTCGCCTGAATGGAGAGTCATTTAAGGACCTTTCACTCCCACAGAGGATTTTTTGGGTGCCGCCGCTGGAGAAATTGCATTCCTGTTTCCATACAATGGCCGGTCTGACTTGGACAGGGCAGGAGTATCATTGTCATTATCATGACAATGGAAGCTAATTCCACTGCCACTAGCGCCATCCTGAAGCCATTTGCTGCGCCAGCTTATCAGAGGGCACCATGGAAAACTGCGGAAGGATAGGACAAACCTTCACACACACATTGAGAATTTTAGGGAGCTTAAAATGGGAACAAATGAACACATCGGCAAAAAGAGTCTATTTGACAGCGCATGTCGCCGTGTGGCCGACATTATAAGAGGCGTGACAAGAACTTGTTATTCATGATTCACTGACTTATTTGTCCTCATCTGCATGCGCTTTTATCACTTTTATAAGACAAAAATTCTACAGGCTGGAAATAAGCGTTACAGTTTGTGACTCCAAATTTACATTTACATTTATAAATACATCGAATATCAATACGGCGACGACCACAAATGTTCATTTTTCTTTGTCTTAGGCCCCACATGGCTTCATATAGAACTAAACTGAACTGTAGTGCTAGGTCGAAACATGTCGCTTAGCTTCTACGGCTCCAAGCTGTTTAAGGCCCGTGACCTCATCACTGTTTGGTTCACTTGCACCATTTCCCAGCAGCCCTGCAGGATGGTCAGAGCTCATTACGGCAGCCTTTATCCATCGCTTCCCACTGGCTGCTAAACCATATACCCTCAAGTCGAATCTTCCACAGAGAGGGAGAGCTCAAGCCGCTATTAAACGGTCAATGGCATGACCTCACATTTAACGGGACATTGTGAAGTGACAGGACTGGATGGGATTCAGCTCTCATCCTTTGTGGCTTCTTGTCAGTACGCTACACAACATCTGATATGTTGTTGTAAGTTATAAAGGATATGCGACCTCTGCATTGGCTGAGGTAGCTGGGGTCACATTAAAGGTGACCTGTTATTTTTTTTTTTGTAATTTTCTTGCAATTGTCCCACCATCCCAACAAGACACGAGTGTTTTGTCTTTCACCAGTCATTTTTAAATCACATTTCTTTAAATGGGGAAGTTGAAGTCATGAATGCTGAAATGCAAATTTGCAGGGCTCATTGTATATGTTTCTTCACAACAATCTACAAGCATCTCAATCAAGTTTTAAACAACTCTGTCCAAAAAAATTAATTAACTGACAAATATTCTGCTATTGTTCTCGTATTGTCTATGATGTGCCGTCATCAAAATCGTCAAAAGATATCAAATAGATGTTTCCGCTTTGTTGTCTCGTCATATTATGTTGACCTATCAAATTTAGTCTTTTTTAATGTTGTCATGTCTGCTATTATTTTGTAGTAATTGTTTCCTCTCATTTAATTTTTGTTTTTCTCTGGTCTCACTAAGCCCTGTCCTGATGTCACCTCGTCATCGTGATTGTCTGCCTCACCCCCCGATCGTTTCCACCTGTGTCCCATTTCGTCGTGCATAAATAGCCTGCGTCTAGCCATGGACTTTGTCAGATGGTCTTCTCTTCTGTTAGATTCGCAAACATTATTGTTACTAGAATAGGGTGACCAACTGTCCACTTTATTATTATTTTTTTACTCCCTATACTGGCAACCAGGAGGGTTTTATAGACTACGACTTAAATTGTTTTTTGACTGACGTTATGTGTGACAAATGATAGCTGGAGTATTTTTTTTATTTGCGTATTTATTCTATTTTTTTATGAGAAGCAGAGTGCACGGTTACAGGCATGTGTGTCGTGGATACCGGAAGTTGGTTGGGAGGGCGACCCGGAAGAGAAGTCAAGTCGCAGTTTGGAACAGATACGCTCCGTCACTAGCCCAAGCGCCATAAAAGAAAATGGGTTGGAATAAAGCCCCAGTTGAATACGCAAGCAATATGACATTGCGTTCATGCTTTTGTGTTTCACTGGACCGAGGAGTGCGTTACGTTTACCAGGTTGAACAAACCAAATACAACTGCACTCGGTTCGCTCTTGACCACATGAGAGCGGTCTCGCCGGTGCGCTGTCAGATAGGAAGGGCTGGGGTTTTCAGGTGCATATTAGTCTGTGGAGTAACTGCATAAAACGGGGCTTTTATACATGGCCACGTTGCTGTCATGCTGGTTTCGCTGCCTGATCGTCAAAAAATAAGCGGGGGAAAATGGCGATCGTAATACTCATTAAAGCGTGTTTTACAAATTGAAGTTGCTGTTTTACGATTTAGTTTTACAACACACTGTTTTCCAGAATAAACTAACAGCGATGAGGTTAAAGTGCCTGATTGTCACAAAATGGAAAAAAAAAAGTGTCATTAGAAAGCGCCATTAATGCACGTTTTATAAGTTGGTCTGAAAATGTATTCGCTTTTAATTTCCAATCGATACCACCACGATTGCTGTTTGGTGGTGCACCTCCTCCGGCCAGATCCCCTTGGGAGACTACTTGGGAAATGAGGACAGTGACAACGCATGAATAAGATTACAGTGTGCAAAACTCGCCCGTACATGCAAAGTTTCTGAGTGTTTCATTTCACTAACTAGAGGCCAGGATGACTGTCCCATTTTTTTTTTATCAAAGTATGGTCACTCTATTCTAGAGTCCATGGTTTTGTTTCTTGGGCTTTCTGCTTGGCTCCAGTTTTCCAGAGAGCTTTTTTTTAAATCAGGGGTCCCCAAACTTTTTTTTACGCTTTCAAACAGCCAACCTCCCATGATCGACCAGTTCAGTGTCAAAATCGCAAACCCACACGTATTGTGTGTATTGTATTGCGTTGTGCGCGGTGCACGTCACCTGATTTCATTCATTAATATGACACCAGCATGGGACATTCCCTCTAAATCATTGTAAAAATCAATGGAGGGGTTGCAGATGGGTTGAGCTTGACACAGAGACGCACGATGGGGGTGCAATACGGTCTCCAATTGCCCGCGACCGACGATATACGTCATTCGAGAGAGGAGATGTTGCAGTTTATCTGCCAATGTCATGCACGGACCCCAGCGAGTCTAATTTCAGTTTCCGCAATGTCAAGCACATCGTATACTCGTCCGCACTGCGCCTCCGCATGCCCTCATTTTGACACAAATGAGGGATCCTGTGAGGAGTTGCTGAGAAAAGACAATTTCCATCCCACAAAGGCGCATAAACGCCCCGTTACGCCCAATTCTACCAGCTCAAATTTTAGCACTATAAACCAAAAGATAAAGAAAGCTCCACCCATGCGCACAGTGAGACTGCGTTTTGCGCTAGACTTGCGCTCGGAACGAAAATAGGGCCCTAGATATCCATCTCTGACCCTCACTCACACACTAACTAAAAAAACAGAAAAATAAATCAGATACAAGGCAGGTAGAGTTCTGTTTAAAAATAGGAAATCACTGCCTATCTTCGTGGGAGACCGTACATTTTTACCGTAACATCCCTGTTGTTGTTTGGATGTACTTTTTTTTCAAAAATGCACTATATGTTCCATTGCAATCGATACACTGCAGATGAAACAAGCTTTGAATGAGAAAAAACAAAATAAATATCAATCTTAACGGCTGCAAGTGACTGCTGACTGCTAACTTCCTGTCATGGTAGGTAAAGGTGACCTACATTTTTCTTTAAAAAGAAAAAAAAGTGGTGTGAGATTGACTAGATACACTGTAGTGAATTCTAACACAATAATAACTCACACACACACACACTGAAGCTCGGCATCCCTTGCGGTCTACTTGGAAGCCGTCCGCGGGCAACTACTAGACTGCGATCGACTGGTTCAAATAAAGAGAAACATGCTTTTGGTTCCTTTTTTGACATCTGCCAATATCCCGTTTTGACTAGGTGATTTCATCCAAATGAGCCACTGCTCACTCCATTCCTTTCATCAAGGCCAGGCTTTGGTTACGATGACTTGGCTCGGGCATTACGAGCAGCTACTTGCCAATCACCATGAAGAATTGAACGCATTATTTGTATGTTTACTCATTCAGGGAGCTTTACATTGCCAAGCAGACAAATTCCACATGTCAATTAGTTTGTGGATTCATACACATGCATTCAGTGAACCCCTCCGAACCCAACCACTCAACTCCCAAAAAGGATGTATGATGTGATGCATTACAAACATTGGGCGATCGCCAAGGTGGACAAAGTGAAGGAGAGATTCGACCCCGCCACCAATGATGAGCGTATAATGCATTAAAACCAGGGGCCCGGCTGGACAGAGGCATGGCACACCTGGACCAGGATTTGCCAGACAGATAGATCCTCATGCCCCCTCATGGCATCTAACAAAAAAATTGTTGGTTACATTTGTTTACAGTTGATGCGTTGGTAGGAATTCCAGAGACCCAAGGATTTAAATGCAATTAAAAAGTAGATTTCCATATGTCTTTCTCTAAAAAAAAAAAAAACATTTTCATTAATGAAAAAAGCTTGACTTAAATGTGAGGTAAATTAAATCATGACAGTTAACGTCATTTAACATCACAATCCAACTTTATTTAATTTCCTTTGTAATTAAAGTTGTTTAAATAATCTTGATTATCCATTAAATCTGAAATTGTTGTTTTTATAATGTTATTCTTGACTGTAGGCAAGGCTGCAGTAGCTTTGTACAAATCTACTGTACATTTATGTTGAACAATTTGGACAATGACACTCTCCGGCACTGCATTTTAATGTGTATGTATTTTTATGGACAAAAGACAACCCAATTTGCATTTTTCTTACATCATTCTGTGGGCCATTGTTCTAATAAATATTTATGGTGTTGTCTGATGTGACTTTGTAGTTACCAGATTGTATCTTTCAAATAAGCAAATTGTGTTTATTGAATCAAAAGGGCCACTTTATTGCTGACGTCTCCTGATTTGCATTTAGAATTAGACGCAGCAGTCATATGAACAATTCTTGATATCCAATATATTTGTTCCTCGCATCGAGACATTTTTAAAAGACAAAGCATTTTGTGTTAGTGTAAAAATACTTACGGTATATATATATATTTTTTTATTTTTAATTTTTTTTTTTAATGTAAATATGTATGTTTATGAGTCTGTGTGTGTTGTATACTGCATAATATACGTATAGCAATAACTCTTGACAAATCTGGAGAGAAAACAGAACAACGCACCAGAGGGCCATTAAAAGCAGGCTGCTTTAAGACTTGTCAATAGCAGTGTACACACCAGCCACTTGGAACGACACACTTAAGTGGACAAAACCAAACATCTGCCACCACCTCAGTCATTGCGGCCATGTACAAGTGGTAGGTGTGTGTGTGTGTGTGTGAAAATTGTGTTCCTTTGTGTGGCTGATGTGTATTGATTCTCCCAAGGCTGTTGATGGCGAGAAATGAGTGCCATTGATTTAGACAGAGTGCCATGTTTAAATGAGTAGCCAAGACCCCACCGAGATTTGACTGCTGTAAGCACATTGGTGATAGACAGAGTAGTTTTTTTTTGTTTGTTTTGTTTTTTTCACACCTCCCCACGCAGGTCATTATTTGTGACAGGGGCTGTGAAACAGGCGTGGATGATAAGCTAATTGTCTATGTCAAAACAAGCAAAATTGTCTGTATTGCAGCTAAACAATTCCAAAATACTCTAATAGTCGATGTGTTGTTGGTCTAAAAGCATTCTCATTTGCAGATTTACATGTTGTTGCAATTCATTAGTAAGTAAATGAAATGCAGAAATTTTGGTGTTGGTTGGTGCCTTGCTACAGGGAACCAGAACATTCTTCAGGAAATGGGCAAGTTCCCAACTTCCCTCTGGGATTCTAACTGTCAACCCTCTGCTCACCAGACAGACGGCTAGCAGTGTCCTTACAGACTGAACGACTGCCAATCCCAGCCTTAGGGTGAAACATTATGCTTGGAAAAGAACTAGAAGGTATGTTGTTTTCATTGGCCGTATTCTCTTTCTCATCTTCTGCTCACCACCCAATGCCCCTTAATGTGCCTCTTTTCCACGCCTATCATTTTGGCCAACGGCAAAGCTGCTAAAACTTGGGATCTCTCCCGTGTCCCGGTGAAATGAATCTTTCGGGGGGCTTATAATGTCAAACCTGTGGAGCAGAACCGGTTCCGTTTTATCACTGCTGCATCTATGACACGCATATGTGGCACACGCACAAAGTCTGGTGATTAAAGGCAAAATAGAATCCTGAAATATGACCAGGATAAAGAATTCTATCCAGAAGCTTTGCATTTCAAAGTCAAAAGTGGTCGCCTTATTGTTGCTCTCCAACTGAGAGAGATGAAACACCAGGATGGCCTGAATTTCCTGATTGCTGATCGGGGCTACAATTTCCTCTTTGTCTAGGTCACCAGAGCAGAAACAAAGTTGGGTGATGAAATCGACACACCCCTGTTAATGCCAGTTTTTGAATTATTATTTTATCTATCTATCTATCTATCTATCTCTCTCTCTCTCTCTCTCTCTCTCTCTATATATATATATATATATATATATATATATATATATATATATTATTAAATTAATATATTGTTTTTAAATTATATATATATTTTTTTTAATTAAATTAATATATTGTTTTTAAATTATATATATATATATATATATATATATATATATATATATATTATTAAATTAATATATTGTTTTTAAATTATATATATATTTTTTTTTTAAATTAAATTAATATATTGTTTTTAAATTATATATATATATATATATATATATATATATATATATATATATATATATTGGAGACAGTTTTTAAATTATATATATATATATATATATATATATATATATATATATATATATATATATATATATATATATATATATATATATATATATATATATAATTTAAAAACTGTCTCCAACATCATGACCGATAAACTGTACAACTCAATTGAAAAATCTTTAACCGAGGGCAAGTAAAAATACACAACTGAAATAATGTGGTTGCACAGCTGTGCATACCCACTTATAACAGATGTGGTTGTGTTGAGAACTAACTAATCCTATTCAAACTCAAGTTGAAACTGAGAGCAAAGTGCCCCTGACTAATCGGGACTTTAAGATGCTCGAGGAGGATTTCCCTTTTGTTTTGGAACAGAGGCCTGTAGGTTTTGTGCTAAAACTGATTGCTATTCCAAACAGTCCATCTGTCCCTCTACTTTGACTAAATCCTCAGTTTCAGCTGAAGAAAAAAAGTCAAAGCCAAACGATGCCGCCACCACCACCTGTTTTTTTCCTCCCCGTTGAGCTCAAGCCATAAAATGGTGGAGACAATAATGAACATCTCGAAATAGGCGAAAATGTTAGCACAAAATCTTAAGCTAAGGAAGATCGCAAAATAAATACAAAGAAAAGTCTACTGGAACATCTGAACTTTATTTCTGTTTAATCAGGGGCACTGTAAATGGTGGCCGGTGCGTGCTGAATCCCATTTATTTGGATTTTGAGTAGAAGAAGTTAACCCTGAAAATGGCCGCATGCACTTTTAAGAGGATGTGCACAATTGTGCATCAACTCAGTTGTTGATTCTTACTTCTTTTCAGATTTATTTTCAAAATGAACTGAGTTGCACAGGTTAAAGATCAACTTCTTGTTAGAAAATGTTTCCCGGGCTTGCCCTCGTTCTCATTTGTTAATAACGCAAAAAAAAAAAACTGTCATTAGAACATGCACTCTATACATGATAAAAGGTGGTGGTTAAGCTTGTCTCATCCTTTCTGAGCACAACCGCCATCCGCTCACCTCACGGGGACCTTTGACGCAGTGGGAGGTGTAATCTTCTGGCAAGATGCTGAAGGAAGGGAAAATATACTTTTTCTGTCCATGACACAAGGTGTGTGTATTCCCACGAACAGCTGAGGATGAACGGGGGGGGGGGGGGGGGGGGGGGGGGGGGGCTTCTGTGCGGCAGCGCATTACCACTCGCAATCTACTCCTTTGTCATTAAATGCAGGATAAAATAAATGATAAACAATCTAATGTTAACTGAAATGACCTACACCAAGGCTCTGCAATTAAAAACATGTTGTTATGACATGTTAAATTTGGCAATTTTGTTGGGTTATGCTGTTCGACTCCTGTCTTGAAAATGTGAGCCAATGGTACGCCATCGGCTGGTTTCACTGCATCTTCTGTCTATCTTTCGGATCTAACTGGTCAAAGCATAGTCCACACTTATAACTAAATCCTAAATGGAACTAATATGATGATAAGGAATAATATGTTCCATATTTGTTTCATTTCCAAAGACATGACTTGGGTCTTTGAAAACGCTGCAGCAGTTTAGATCTCATGTAAAGGTCATATTGTTCTTTTGCTGATGCTGATTAAAACTGAATGAAAAAATAATTCCACCAACAGCACACAAGTGATTTTCTTTGCCCACATAATCCTTTCAGAGGTCGACGCGACTCCAGGAGTCTTGCAGGCAGCCGGCAGGGAGACACCTTGGGCGCGTTGCCACGCTGCACTGTGGCAGAGCCTTCAAATGCACACTGGCAGTCTTTGTGTTGCTGAGGTAAAAAGACTTGGCTAAACCTACAAGAGTCCATAAATGGTCTTCACCTAAGCTATCCATTACTAGCTACTGAGGGAAAATGTATGGCAATAAATTGAAAGCAAAAAAAGAATGTGTTCTTTTTACAACGCCATTGACGTTGGGTTGTGTAAAATGTAACTAAAATCGGAATACAATGATTTGCAAAGCATGTTCAACCTATATTTAATTGAATGCACTGTAGATACAAGATAATCAATGTCTTCCAGTCATAAAAATTCAAAGTTAATGTCTTTGTCCTAAAAACAAAAAAGTTTATCAATTTGAACGTTAAATATCTTGTGTTTGAAGTGTTTTCAAATCAATATTGGGGATTTGCAAATTAATGTAACATTTTACACACTTAACTTCAATGCAATTGGGGTTGTATTTATTGATTCATCTTAAAATATATTTTTCCAATTTTCTAAAATCCGATTTTCTGATCTGAGTTTTATTCTTTTATATATATATATATGTGTGAATAGGTGTAAGTGAAATTTCCGGTTATTTTGTGAAAAAACCTACAAGATGGGTGCCACAGAATATATATTTGAAACCCAAAATATGAATTGTCCCCCTTCATCGCTTAGGTTAATTTGCTCTAAAAGGCGAGTGTGTAGTTTGGCTTCTGAAAAATTGTCACTATGTTCCCATTATTTTTAGGGACTGCAATGAGACGTTCAATTTTGTCCAACACCCCTTCTGTGTATAATTAGCGAAATTCCCTTCGCTGATAGAAGATACTATATCCTCCAAGTGATGTAATTATAACGCATGATGGCAAATATTACCTGTGGGGTTGAAGCATTTAACTAAAGCCAATGAGAAATGTTTATTCTTTGTTTAGCTTCTCCGAGGTCTCATCAACGACTGCTCAACTTTTCCATTAAATAAGCAAATTGACTAATAAAGTGTTTTTTGCCCTGAAGCACTAAAGATACGCTTTTCCCTCGCCCACTCTACTTTATAATGAAGCATTGGCGCTTTGGGAAGTGGCGAAGAGATTAATAAGATAAAATCTCTCAACAGCCGGCGTGATTTGCATATCAAAGCTGATATAGTGAACTTGAGTGCCTGTCTCTGTGAGTGATGGTATGACCTCATCGTGCTTCTGAAAGACACAAACAAGGGCATTAAGTCAGTAGGAAGAGAATTGTATCTTTAGAAAAATTTGCCATTTTAGCTCCTTCGGAAAGCAAAACACTGCATTTGAATCACTTCCGCACAAAGGCACCATGATGTCTACTTGTTGTGTGAATGTAAAAAAATATTCACAAACAAAACGCAAAGCCTTGAGCTTTTTAATGTTTATCAGTAAAGCTCTTTAATATGCCTCTTCAGCCCGGCAACGCATCCTCTGAGGCTTTTCAAAGAGAAATTACCTGCAATAGCCCCGTTGTGAATGCTGAATGGTTATCCACGTCCTCTTTTTCTCATTACTGCCTTATCAGTTGAGAACAGTTCTCTGAGGCTGAGGAGCAGTCGAAGAAAGGCTCTCAGTCTCTATGGGTGTCTTTGAGGATGTAATCTATGACTAAGTGACAGTTGGCCCGGCCACAAAATTTCATATTAAGCCTGGACGATAAACATTGCTTTGCAAAATTCCGAATCCTTTGTTAACTCTTGCCCACAATCACTTGCAGGCTGCATAGTGAGGCGTAGCAACAGATGACATAAGATAATGGGTGAGATTTATCTCCGCTGTTGAGAGTGAAGTAGGATTAGAAAAATCGGAGATAAAATTAATATTAGTACTTAAGCATCATGCAGCACCTTAATGGAACTGGCAACGACATGCCTGAGTGAAAGACTACTTAAAGCTCAAATGAGCTCACATTAGTGTCCTCACAATTCCGCAGATGTCTTATACAAATGTGCTACGTGGCCACACAACATCAGTGTCAAGGTGGGAAAAAGGACTCAGACGCCTCATGTTTTCCTGGAAATTTTTTAATCTCCTCGTCCACTGCATAGTTCCTACTCATCTTTGCTCACTATTGACAGATTCAAATCAATTTTGTGATCTGTGCAGTGGCGGCAAGGCGTGTGCAAAGGGTGGGGCCAAAGAGGCGGTGGCCCCTGGAATCCAACTTAGCGGGGCGTCCAGAGTACAGCACTCCAATGGTGAATTTAAAGGCATGTGGAAGGGGCATCTAGTTGGGGTTGAGTGGCACATACTTGGGAAAACACCCATCCGACGCACCCACACAGGGTTTCAAACTAGGCTCTCAAACTCAGGTTAAGGTTTCAAAGTAAGGTTTTGAACAAGGGTTAGGGTTTCAAAAAGGAATTTAAACTATGGTCATAATTTCAAAGTAAGGATTTTAACAATGTTTGGGGTTTCCAAGAAGCATGAGCATACTCTTGGTTTTAGGACTGCAAAGAGCCGTCTCCACATCCTCCTGCTGGGTGCAAATCCTGTGGAAACATATGATCTGTGATTTAATAATTCCCTTAAAAGTATATTTGAATGGAAATGAGTTTTGTGAAGCAAGACATGCCTGTCAGTCGCTTTAAACCAGACTCTGGTTCCCAAGCTCCTCAGCCCCGCAATCCTCTGGGGAATGGAAAGGAATTGTGAAATTTCCAGGAATTCCAGCGCCCTCTGCTGGACATTTTGGGTAATGGAGCAAGCTGGATGTTGGGAGCCCAAAATGCCCCAAAAAAACTCCAATAGCAGACCAAATCCCAACGATGTCATCAGAAAAGTGCAAGTTGAGGCCTCGTTTGGCTTTTTTCCAAAAGCTGTTTCTTTCCACATATTCATGTGCAGCTTGGCATAGGCCGTGGCAAACATTTTCTCCATTGCTGTGCCAAAGATTTGTTAGTAGAATTAATCAAATATGAAATCAAGGCAGGGAATATACCCTGAAATATGTTTTGATCTGATTAAAATAATACAATAATTTTATTCTCCTATGGTAATTACAAAGATCACATCTCAGTTCGTTTCCATCTTCCTTCTGAGGAGTAGGAAGGTCTGACTTCTTTCCAAAACCTCCTGTTGTATATAATTCAATTTGAAATGCTCAGATAGGTTAGTGATATTATACTAGAATATGGTCTTGCGTGTGTCATCAGACAATACAATACTTCGAAACGTGTGTGAAATATCACGACCCGCCACTTGTCTCCATCGTGTTCCCCGCCTTTGTAGATGGGAGGGAGTGACTTCACTTTGTTTCAGGCCGACAAGAGGAGGAGCACTCGTCCTCCATAAATCAGAATCAGAATCAGAATGCCCTTTATTGTCATTGTACTCGGTCTACAACGAGATTGGAGAGCTCCCCTCTCCAATGCAATATAACAAAGTGACCGATGGTGGCTGTGTTGGCAGCTAAATGCTATCTTGGGAGACACTTAAACAACTGGAAACAATTCAATCCAAAAGCATTCTGCTCGGGAAGAAGAATTAAAAAATAAAATTACCCCCAAAAAAAACATTGTGATTTTTTTTTTTTGAAAGTGACATTAATACATAAGCAGCAATAGTCAGAACTAAAGTATCACTTCATGGATACACCATGGTTCTTCAGTCGCTGATGATTTTTTTTTTAACATCTTGACATAATCAAATTCACAGTACATGTTTTTTTTCAATCACTCATACAATTTTACAGTATACCAAGAGTCAATTTGTTCAGACTATGGTACTTAAATCTTCATTTAACGCTACTATTCTCATCAAGACACTTGTGTCTCTTAACATGATGCTTACTAGAGAATCTTTTATCGCACACGGTGCAACTGAATGGTTTCTCCCCAGTGTGTGTCCTTGTATGTCTTTTTAAATTTGCCTTCATCGAGAATCGTTTGTCACAAACCAAGCAGGCAAAGGGTTTCTCCCCAGTGTGCGTTCTTTTGTGTGTTGTTAAATTTGTACTCATAGAAAACCTTTGACCACAAACTGGGCAGACAAAAGGTTTCTCTTCAGAGTGAATTGCTGTGTGAGCTATTAAATCTTCTTTTGAATTGAATCTTTGACCACAGACTGAGCAGATGCAAGGTTTTTCTCCACTATGCATTTTTGTATGGGTTACTAAACTTGTCTTTACACTGAATCTTTCATTACAAACTGTGCAGGAAAAAGGTTTCTCTCCAGTGTGTGTACGTATGTGTCTTGTTAACTCTGTCTTTAAAGTGAATCTTTTCTTGCAAACTGAGCAGGCAAAAGGTTTCTCTCCAATGTGCCTTTGCGTATGTGTTGTTAAATTTTTCTTTAGAGTGAATCTTTTCTCACAAACTAAGCAGGCAAATGGTTTCTCTCCAGTGTGTGTTCTCGTGTGAGCTGTTAAATTTTTCTTCAAAGCAAACGTTTTCTCACAAAGTGAACAGGCAAACGGTTTCTCCCCAGTGTGCGTTCTTGCGTGTTTTCTTAAGTTTCCGCTTTGAGAGAATCGTTGATCACAAACCAAGCAGGTAAAAGGTTTCTCACCAGTGTGAGTTCTGGTGTGTGTTTTTAAGTCTCTCTTCGAAGTGAATCGTTTGCCACAAACTGAACAGGTAAAAGGTTTTTCCCCAGTGTGGATTCTAATGTGTGCATTTAAACGTCCCTTATTACTAAATGTTTTTCCACAAAAAGAACATTTCACACATTTCCTGTCAGTGTAACATGTCACATCGACTTCAGACTGTTCATCATCATCATCCCCATCAGTGCCAGAAGAGTGTGACATTACGTCGTTACTATCAGATAGTGGCGCTAAGAAGCTGTTGCCTTGTACTTCGTTATCATGTTCTGCTAATATGTGTTGGCTTGACCTTCTGCTTAGAGGCTGCACCCCTCCGTTCTCCTCACATTGAACTTTGTCTTCATCTTCTTCACTCTTCATAGGGATTAAAGTCAATGGCAACATGATGAGCTCATCCTCCTCTTCCTCTTTAATGTGTGTGTACTCCGGCTCCTCTACTTCTTTAGTATGAAAGAACTCTTCCTCATCCTCTTCTTTAAAGTCAGCATGCTTCTGCTGCACTTCCACTTCAATGTAGGGTAGGTCTTTCTCCTCTTCCTGCTGATTGTGGGGACACTCTGGTTCCTGTTGCTCAAGATCCAGATCTTCACTGACATCTGCAGGACGCATAAAGCAAAATACAAATTGCTTTGGGCAAGTCAAAACGCATACTGTGACTTTGATGTTGTGTCTTAATGTTTATACAGGGGTACCGTGACAAACTTAGATAATCACAAGGGAGGAGTGTGCATTGCTCAACAAAAGACGATTTTGATATAATTCTCAATTGATGGAGTATGGTATGAGTCAAGGGAGTAATGAATTTAAATTGTAATGATTTGATTCAGTTGGATTATGATTTGATCCAATATGGTAGAAACAACAAATCATCAGCACAACAAACCGATTTGTATATGGTGCACGTCCCTAATAAAAAAAAGATTTGATAATGTCTCAATACATGGGGTGTGATATGAGACAAGGATGCAAAGATTGTAAAATGCAATGAATCGATTCGTCAAATAAAAGACAATTTTCCAATTCAAATAATTTATATTACTCACCTAATAATCACCTTGCTTACTTTGTTTTGTGACACAGCAAAAAAAAATCATGAATAAATTAAGAGACTGGAAATATGTGCAACATAATATGAGTGGTGGTTTTTCACGATTCGGTCAGACAAATCGACTCAAATGAATGACGTTTTGGATGCTTCTCAAGCAGCCAAGTGACATTCCGCTTACACACACAAATAAGAAGTGAACAAACCTGCTCTGTGTAACACAACTGGAGGCTTTTGGAAAACAGCATCCAGCAATTGACGTTGTCGTTGGCTCGTTGCAAAAAGTTCCTCTTCGTAGTCTTCTTCCTTCACACTTCTTGCACACATTTTTACGGGACATTCACAACACTTGATGCCTGCTTCTCGGCGTGTTGCTAACAAACGCCCATCTTTTGTAAGCGGCTAGCAAGCTAAGCTATTCGGTGCGGCGACAACAGAGATACGAAGATTGAAAAAAATCTATTTTTGTGCGGTAAATAAGTGCTGTGCGTGCTGTGTCGAGTCTTCTATACCGTAAGTTCAGTACTGAAACGATACGAACATTACCGTACACACTGAATTTGTCAGGAAAGTTTTCGTTTTATTTCCTGTTCCCTTCGACTTAATGTCCGGTCATGGAACGCCAGACCCTATGTAATACTGCCATCTAGTGGCAATTACAGCACAAAGTACACTTGGGCACCGTGACTGTAAAGATATTTGCTCGAGGAGCACTGAAGTGTTGAAATTGCCAAAACTATACCCTTTTCTAACTTCGTGGCGCAAGCTGATGACGTAACACGCGCTGTCCCAATTCTGCAATTTTCGCGCGCCTGTAAACTGCGCCCCCAAACACGACGCGCATTTCACCCAGGCATGCACTCCATTGAACACCGTAATGTGTAGGGTCGGTATTAAAAGTGGGCCATAGTCCTCTTCATGTTTATGGCACAGAAGCGACGTTACCGAGCAGCAGCCAATGAAAAAAGAGCCCGCAAATGACGTCACTTCTGGTTACACTAGTTTGCGCGTGGTTTAGGGTCGATTGCTCGCCTGCTCTTGTCAGTTAAAACAACCCGAAATGCCACGGTAGGAAAAATGTACTTTCCTTTTTTGATTAATGTATATATGAAAATAATATATATACTGTATTTTATCAACATTACTTAAAGCCACAAATCCACTCCAGAAGCTGGCAACTAATTGGCAAACGAGGCATCCTATCTTTAGTATAATTTGGGCACATCCATGCGTCCATGATTCTAACATCAGAAGAGGCATGTACTGCAACTATTCAAAGTCTGTGAACTGTCTTGTTAAAACTGTAAACTATACCCCGCATTATTCTCAAAAATGTATTTGTTGAATTTTTACTTCACAATACATATCATGGTCTTTTTTTTAAAATCGTACCCATAATAAATCCCTTTAAAAAATAATAATAATAAAACTAATGTAAAAAAAACACCATGAAGACTAATTAAAACTAACTACATTTAAAATACAAAACTCAAAACAAAATAAAAACTATTATTTCCAAAACTATAATAATGCTGGTGTAATAACGCAAGTATCACTCCACCTTGCAGACAATACAGTACACAACATCATGGTCCTTCTGTCACTGATAAATTTATTGACTTAACTTCGAGACATCATCACCGTCCAGTCGATCGTCATATTTTATTCACAATCACATATGCATTTTTACAGCGTACCACAGTCAGTCAATGTAAAGCTTCATTTATTACTGTTATTCTCACCAACACACCTATGTGTTGTAACACTTTTCTTTGTAGTGAACCTTCTGTGACAAACACTGCAACTAAACGGTTTCTCGCCAGTATGTGTTCTTATGTGTGCTGTTAAATTTGTCTTCAATAAAAATCGTTTACCACAAACTGCACATGCAAAAGGTTTTTCTCCAGAGTGTGTTTTGGAGTGCGCTGTTAAATTTGTCTTCAAAGTAAATCTTCTCCCACAAACAGAACAGGCAAAAAGTTTCTCTCCAGTGTGTGTTGTTGTGTGCCTCGTTAAATGTGCCTTTCTACCAAAGCGTTTATCACAAAGTGAACAGGCAAAAGGTTTCTCTCCAGTGTGGATTCTTGTGTGCCTTGTTAAATGTGCCTTTTCAGAGAATCTTTTGCCACAATCTAAGCAGGCAAAACATTTGTCCCCAGTGTGAGTTCTTTTGTGTGTTCTTAAGTTTTCCTTATAAGAGAATCGTTGATCACACACTGAGCAGGCAAAAGGTTTCTCGCCAGTGTGCGTACGTGTGTGATATATTAGACTTTTCTTAACAGAGAAGCCTTTTCCACAAATTGAGCAGGTAAAAGGTTTCTCTCCAGTGTGTACTCTCACATGTATTTTTAATCCCCACTTCAAACTAAAAGTTTTGCCACACTGGGAACATTTCCAGTGTTTATTATCAGTGTGACATGTCACATCAACTTGAGAGTTTTCATTATCATCCTTATCATCACCATGAGAGTGTGAGGTTACATTGTTACTATCTGATAGTGGAGTTAAGAGGCTGTCTGATTGGGATCGTCCATCATCTTCTTTTGTCATGTCTTGACTTAAATTGCTGGTTGACAGCTCCATTCCTCTGCTCTCCTCACTTTGACCTATGTCTTCATCATGTTCAGTCTTTAAGGGGACAAAAATGAATGGTAACATGATGAGATTGTCCTCGTTTTCCTCTTTAATGTGAGTGGCCTCTTCCTCTTTCTTTACAGCATGAAGGGCCTCTGGCTGTACTTCGTTTTTCATGCAGACTTGCTCCTCTTCCTCTTTAATGTGGGATGACTCGGGTTCCTGCTGTTCAGAACAAGGAGAATTTTGCAGTTTTGCATCTGCAGGACACAAGCAGAGAAGCACATTTAGTTGGATATGGTGGACTGTTTTATTTGTCATGACAGTACCTTTTACCAAAAGTAGCAACAGAGGAGAAAACCTCCAGAACAGGTACACACTTTGAAAGTGCTCTTATACACGCAACCGAAACGGGTATTTCACTATAACAAACAAACAATTATCTAAACTGCTTGCGTGATTGAAAAAAATATTGCAGTCAAACTTTCCAGTTCTATTATTTACTTGAATAAAGTAGGAGTCTCCTTATTTTACTTTTATTCCTGCGTTTTTGCAGTGTACCGTTGAGGGCTAACTTTTGACCCTTCACCGTTTTTCTTTTAAATTTACCATTTAGAATGCATGACGATGGCGTTTTTCTGACTTCTGTGTCGTGTTTCAGCCGTTGTGAATGACGATTGTAAATTTGTTGTCGCGCATTCGCGCTACACGTTTGTTTCAATGGCACGAAGTCGACCAGCCGTGGAACTCTCAAGCAACGCTCACCCACCACATCAAAAAGACCCTTCCGACAAGTAGTAACTAAACAGAAGAGCGTAAAATGTGGACCAACCTACTCTGTGTAGCACAACTCGAGGCTGCTTGTAAATAGCGTCCAGTAGTTGACGTTGTCTCTCGTTCTCGTCGTTTGTTCGACATTCCTCCAGGTACTCTGGTGTCGTCCTCGCACACATTTTCAAACGCTACCACAAAACCCTCTACAATTACACTTATCTCTGCTTAGCAAAGTTATCCGGACACGAAAATTAAATCAAATCGTGGTTTAATCCAGTAAAGCAGAGGCAGACGTAGTCTTTCGGGGGCTTTAAGTACATACAGCAGCTTCAGCATCGACGTGAACAAGTCACGCTAAAGTCCAGTAGTCAGACAGTTTCTATTTCCTGTTCCGTTAAATCTAACTTCCGGTCATTACCGTGGCGTTACTGCCATCTAGAGGTAATAAGAGCACACAGCAAATGTTTTGCGGAACTTTTACTATGCGCTCTAATTTTTCAAAGTCATGGTTTAAATATGCGTGTAACACATTTTTTTAATGAAGCTGCAGTCGAATCAATGAGTTATAAATGTGGCTCCGCCACATATGAATGTTCTGAACAGCCACAGATCCACATCCACAGCTTTTTTTAAAAACGTGAATTCAAATCTATTTGATTTTTTCCCCCCATTTTTTGCGGAGAACATAGATGGAATGTTACTCAGCATTTTTTTTTACATCGAGAGACAGATTTGAAAAATTATAATAAAAAGACTTTCATTTATATTATATACAATTGTACATAGCAGCATATATGAATTACGAGTACATTCTTTTTGAAAAGCAACAAAGTGAACCGTGTACAGAAAGCCAAAAAATTAAATACAACCTCATCTATTCGTTATTTTCGCCGCTTCTCCTATGTATACTGTCAGGTTCGCCAATTTGACATATAGTGTTCGTAAGCTAAAAGGAGAGGACAAACAGCTCTTGTGGAGACAGAAAGGTTAACAAAGTTTATTTGACAACTTTATCTCCCCCCTGTTCCTCGATGCTTTTCACACATTCCCTTTTATAACATCGGGGAATCAGATTACACTTCAAGAAATCAGATTACACTCAAGGGTGGTACAGTTCGTCTTCTCAAAAGCTGGTTTAGTCCGGTTTATCATTGGCGTGTCGTCGTGGGTCGCAGCTGACTCTCACGTCAACATCTTTATCAGGACCTAGCACGATGCCGCTTGCGTCAGACTTTGAGGCCCACTTCTTTATCAGGACTTTTCATGATGTTGTTTACTTCATCCTCATCACCCCCCACACTGCAAACACTCAGCACAGTTCACTCTATTAAACTGCAATATGTTATATGTGCTACATATTAAAATAAGCTGCATCACAGCAAATCATCACGGCAAATGTATAATAACCTCTTAATATTATTCTAACATATACAAAACGTAACATACTAATTCAACTTGTTTCCTTGAAGTGAATAATCAACGGCTTCTGAATTTTGGTTGCTACTGCAGTGCCAAGTAGATTCTCAATGTTGAGAGCAAATTTTAGTTTATTTTCCTTCCGTACTGTTGTCACATATACCAAACAAACAGTCTCACCATGGTCACACATATCACAGCGAACACTATGTTGTTTTGCACCAATCCGAGGAAAAGTGAAATTGGTTTCTTCCATTTTCATTCATGGACCTCTGTCCTGAGAAGTGGAAGTCAGAATCAGAATGTTCTTTATTGTCATTGTACTCAGTGTGCAACGGGATCGCCCACCCTGTAGCCTCACCACAAGTACAAGGAGCAAAAGAGGATGGATTTGGTCTATAAACAGCAAGCATCCCTGATGAGTATATTGCATTTTATTTCAAGTATGTACAATTAAGAATTCTATCAACGAGTAACTGCCCAAAGACGGCTGGAATAGGCCAAAGCAGCCCAGCAACACTTGTGAGGAAAAGATGCCTGGATAATAGATGGATTGAGTCAATGATTACAGACACAGCCTCAGTTTCTTCGGCTTATTCAGCAGATTTATTGACTGCTGCTCTTCTCACCAACACATTCATGTCTCTTCAGATCATAATTGACATTTAATCTTTTATTAGACACACCCACTGCAACCAAATGGTTTCTCACCAGTGTGTATTTTTACATGCTCTTTTAAATACCCCCTTCGAGTGAATCTTTTGCCACAAATTGAGCAGGCAAAAGGTGTTTCCCCGCTGTGTGTCCTTATGTGTCTTGTCAAATCTCCCTTTTGAGCAAATCTTTGATCACAAACTGAGCAGGAAAATGGTTTGTCTCCAGTGTGTGTCCTTGTGTGTTCTATTAAATGTTCCTTTCTAGAGAATCTTTTACTACAAACTGAGCAGTGCAATGGTTTATCTCCAGCGTGTGCTTTTATATGCCTTGTTAAATGTGTCTTTGAAGAAAATCTTTTACCACATATTGAGCAGACAAAAGGTTTGTCTCCAGTGTGTGTTCTTTTGTGTGTTATTAAAGTTCCCTGTGCAGCGAATTTTTGACCACAAACTGAGCAAGCAAATGGTTTTTCCCCAGTGTGCGTTCTTGCGTGTCTTGTTAAACCTCCTTTTTGAGTGAATCTTTGACCACAAACTAAGCAAGCGAATGGTTTCTCTCCAGTGTGTGTTACTGTGTGTTTTGTTAAATTTCCTTTTATCGAGAAGCTTTTCCCACAAACTGAGCAGGTAAAGGGTTGTTCTCCTGTGTGTGTTCTTGTGTGTGCTTTCAACAATGACTTTCTGTAAAATCGTTTCTCACAATGAGCACACTGGACAGACTTGTTGTCAGAGTGGCATGTCATATCACTTCGAGGGTAACCATCAGCATCATCATTATCAGAAGAAGTAGAGTGTGACATTATGTCATCATTATCTGATAGTGGAGCGAAGATGCCATTTGATGAAGATACTCCACAAGGGTCTCCATCACCTTCTTCACTCTTCACGGTAACAACCAAACATGGAAAAGTGGTGATATCCTCATCCTGCTCCTCATCTTTAACTTGAGGAACATTTGGTTTCTGCTGCCCATGACGAAGATATTCTTCAGTGATGTCTGCACGACACAAGATGTTAAAAGCATGGTTTATTTAAGTGAAGCTTTTATCAGCCAAGTCTCCTATTGTAACTTTTATTTGGTGTATTATTGTTGAGCAACAGTTTTAACATTTTTACCATACCCTCTATTGATCCCCAAACGGGGAAATTCTATCATTACAAGAACAAAGAATAGGAATATATAATATTCTGAAAAGAACAAGTATTATCAAAATAATCCAGATGGGAGGGCAAAAAAAAATACACATAAGAAGTAAACACACCTGCTGTGTGTAACACAACTCGAGGTTGATTGCAAACAGCGTCCAGTCGTTGACGTTCACAATAATCCGACTCTTCTTTTGATCCAGAAAGTTCCTCCGCGTCTTCTCCATTCATAGGCTTCGCACACATTTTCACACGATAATCACAAAACCGAACACTCACTTTACACTTGCTCTCTGCTTCGCCATGTGAATGAAACGTCTCTTTGTTCGCGGCGAGCAGGCTAAGCTAAATTAGCTCGAGAAGCGTCACTGTGATGAGTTCATGCGAACACGAAGAATTCATTCACGGCTTTTTAAGTCCTGAAATGATGACGGATTAATTGTGTTTAGCGTGCCTCGGTGTGTTAAAAAATAAAACAGTACGAACTGGCGAGTGACGCAAGCGTGGTTGAGTAAAAAAAAAAAGCGTATGCGGAAGTAAAAGAGGCTGTGGAAGGAGTAGAGCAACTGCACTTGGACAAAATTAATATATCAATGGTTGGGCGTTATGTGAGCCACTGGACGGAGGCCCTCGGGCAGTGGTTCTCTACTTTTTTTCAATGATGTACCCCCTCTGGAATATTTTGTCAGCCAAGTAACTCTTAATCAGCAAAAAGCAATTTTTAGGTAAATAAAAGATTTAAAACATGCCATCAATGTCAGATTGATTAAAATATAGAACCTATAAAACTTCAATTGCATTGGTCCACAAAAATAATCAACATAAAGTGTCCTCTTTTGGATGATAGATGAGATATGCAACATGTGACTGGTTCCAACGGGACAACTGACTAAAAATGTTGGCGACCCCGGCAAATAACTTCTCAAAGTAGGTCAAGAGACCAAAAACTTAATGCAGTTATTGGGTGCCCTACAAGATATTCAGAGTGCCTTTGGAAATTGTGTCCATGAACATTAAATATTTGGCTTTTCAAACCCAACTGACAAAAACTTTAAACGCTGAGAATGGGAAACATCAAAGTATAAGGCAATCTTTTATCATTCCTGGAGGGATATCAAAACTCTTGTAACTCACCGGGTAAACATTAACTTTCCTGGATAAATTTCCACATATATGACACTTTGGCACAAACACTTCATTTCTTGATTTATTTGTTGAGTGCATGTACTGAGAAGAAGAAAAAAAGATTGCAGAACATGCAATAAAAAACATTTGTTTAAATATGAGTGAACTATATCATGCACAATAAAATAATCCCTGGATAGGGACAACAGCCATTTTTTTGTTATTTTGCAGCTTTATTGATGGCAGCTCTTCTCACCTGCACATTTGTGTCTCTTAACATCACGCTTGACATGGAATCTTTTCTCACACACATTACAACTGAACTGTTTCTCTCCAGCATGTGTTTTTGTGTGTGTTGCTAAATTTGTCTTTCGGTTAAATGTTTTCCCACAAACGGAACAAACAAAAGGTTTCTCGCCAGTATGTGTTCTTGTGTGTCTTGTTAAATTTGTCTTTTGAGTGAATCGAAGACCACATACCGAGCAGGCGAAAGGCTTTTCACCTGTGTGTGTTCTTTTGTGTGTTGTTAAAATTGTATTTCGAGAGAATCTCTGCCCACAAACTGAGCAAGAAAAAGGTTTCACCCCAGTGTGTGTTCTTGTGTGTATTTTCAAATCTTCCTTTATAGAGAATCTTTTATCGCAAACTAAGCAGGCAAAGGGTTTTTCTCCATCATGTCTTCTTATGTGCCTTGTTAAGTTTGTCTTTATCGAGAATCCTTTTCCACAAATTGAGCAGGCAAAAGGTTTTTCTCCAGTGTGTGTCCTCGTGTGTCTTTTCAATGTTGATTTATTGTAAAACGTTTTGTCACACTGGGAACATTTCACACGTTCAGTGTCACCGTGACATCGCATATCACCTTTTGAGTGTTCTTCATCATCATCATCATCATCATCATCATCCTCATCAGTGTCAGGAGCATGTGAGGTAATTTCATCACAGTCTGATAGTGGCGCTCTGAAGCTGCCTGAGTAGGATCCTCCAAAGTGCTCCCCATCACCTGCATCTTCTTCTTCATCCTCATCTTCACTCTTCACAATTACAGTCAATGGAAAGTTGCTGATGTCAGCTTCCTGCTCTTCCTCTTTAATGAAAGTGGGATCCAGCGCCTCTCCTTTAAAATTAGGGATGTCTGGTTTCTCTTCCTCTTTTATATAAGGTTGCTCTGGCTCCTGCTGTTCACAATGAGGATCTTTGCTGACATCTACAGGACACCAGAAGACAAAAACATGTTTTAGAAAGCTCAAGCTTTGCTTAATCAAGTCGAATGTTTTGACTTTGGTGTTGTGTTGTTATTTCTGATAAATGTCTGTCAGACACAAGTTTGATCATGGTTTGAGAATTCTGTTCTTGCTAAAGGCACGTGAGCAGTCCAGTAATTACATCTATGAATTTAGCAATTTGTTATTAATAGTCTATTTAATTATTATTCATGCAAGTGAGTAGATTTTATCTACAACACAAAGACAATGGCCACAACTGGAATTGTATCCCTCAAAAATAATTTGGTGGCACCAGTGACATCTCATAGTGACCGGAAGATGGACTTCACAAATAAGAATTCAATTATGAAACTGAGGAGCCTTGTGGAATTTTGTAAAATGCATTTGTGAAAGATTTAATAGTTGGACTTGCCAAGAAAAGCATTTAAATCTTTGGCTTTGACAAAATGTAAAGTTATACAATGGTACGATTACAAAATAAAATCCCAACAGTCTGTGTGCAAACTTAAACGTAAAAAAAACATCCCGAGTAGGACTGTCACGATAATTATTATTGACATTGCTCAATGAGTAGCTGTGATGAAGTGATTACAGTTAAACAGAAATCATCTACAAGATTCTGTCAAATCCCTCCGGTTCAGGTCCATCATATGCTCCAGTATAACCTTCAACTTTTAGATCAAAACCCGTATCGACATAATCATGAGGGGACACCATCAGATTCACATACTCTAGCACATTTTCGTTTATTTTACTAACGAGAAGTCCAGTTGATATCAACAACCCGAATATTTTAACTATGTGATGTAGTAAAACTAGTGACCGAAAGAAATGCGCAAACCTGCAACGTGGAACACATCTTGAGGCTTTAAAACAGCGTCTGGTAGTTGTTGACGTTGTCGCTCCTTCTCTTTTGTTTCACAAAATCCCTCCGCGTACTGCGCTGTAGGTTGTGCACACATTTTTACACGACGATCACAACACTTTCATGTGATCTCGATATGGCGAAATTGTCTTTCCTCTGATAGCTTAAATAGCTAGCTCAAGAGGCTTTATGAACCCAGAGGAGATAATCCCGATACGAAGATTTGATGAATGATGTGTTAGTCTGGGGACGTTAAGTAATAATTACTTTGTCGAAACTTCACTACGCACCGCACTGACTCCATAATGAAGCACAATAGGCCTCTTCAAATTCGCGTTTTTGACCAAGGAATTTCCTTTCTAACCTATCCGAACGAAATGACCCGGAAGTACTAGGATCTAAGAATCGTTCGAATTCCACAAATGTTTCGGAAAGGTGCTTGGATGAACCCTTAAGGCCTTTTTAGCATAGGTTACTCCCGACCAACCTTTACGAAATGATATTACCCACAATTCTTTGCGACAGCAACATTTAAAGCAACAGGGCATTGGAGTTAATATCATACTAAAACCTCACCCACATACAAAACATTATTTACTCGAGCCCAAAATCTTGCTTCACAAATACAGCATGTTTTACATATAATAAAGAACATTTCTTCAATTACAACAAAATATAATTCAAGTACAATATCTAATCTTTCAAGTACAAAAACAAAACTCCTTCAAATACAAACTAAAATCTTTCAAGTACCAAAAACATATTAGCAGATACCCGCAAATGCAAGTAAACTTGCACTTTAATTTTTTTGTTCAAAATCTAAAAAAAAAAAAAAAAAAAAAGGAAACTTGCACTCCACAACAGCAGGTGGCGCTTAAGAAAGTTTAAGGCCGCTAGGAGTAATTTTTTGCCCCCCAATATATACATATACGGGAGAATTTAGTTTGCTCATGACCACGTTTCTCACAATGAGCAAACTGTTGGGCTACCTGTCGTTAAAGCAAATGACCAAAAATGTCCAACCTGTATCATGTCCTGGTGATGGTCTCCCACTTTCTGCAAAAATGTCATTAAAAACGTAATTAATCTTAACTGTCGTGTCCCAGCAGAAGGCGGTCAGTGCACGGAGTATCAAGCGACACCGTTTAAAATAAATTAAATAAAACACATCAACTTTCCAGCTGTTGAAATGGTCCAAATCCTAGCTTTGTACATTGAGACCCATTCAAAATTGGAAGTGGAAGAAAAGTTTTACCCATAATGCACCGCGCGATACACATTTTTTTATTTGCCTTATCGAAAGATTGTGTGATAGATTAAATGTCACCCATAGATGGCAGTGTTCCCTCAGGAGACATTTCGTAGGACAAACCTGGCATTCATTTCACCGAGTACTGATGAGTGAACCACAGCAATGCGATTTAATGCACGATGCAATAAAGAGCTTGCTGAAACTATTATTAACGTTCCAAGGCGACGCTTTATGTATTAGCACGCACAATTAACACAGGCTTATAAGTGCAGCCTCCGCATTGTGCTGACCCTGGAATGGGCAATGGTTTTATTTGTCCAAACAGAGTTGCCGTACTAATTACGCTAAGGATCAACTTCTGAGCATTGTTTCTCTTGTAGCTTCGTACGCTCTACCACATAATACTGAATCAATCATGAGCGCACTGAAGCTTCGATTGAGCACGGCCATTACTGGACAATAACATCATTTATTAACTCTTGGTGTCCACTTAAACTCGTTTCGTTGCACGTTGAAGTTTCTCGAGCTAGCTTAGTTTAGCTTGTAACAAAGAGACGTCTTTGTTAGCAACGCAGCGCTAAATAGAGGCCAAGTGTGAGTGTAAGTTGTTACTATTATTGTAAAAAAACAATGTGCGCAAAAGTTGTCAAAGAAGAGCACGAGGGGGGAGTCAATGGAGCGAGAGATGAGAACGAGCGAGAACGTCAACGACTGGACGCTTTGTTAAGGCCTCAAGTTGTCTTCCACCGAGCAGGTTTGTCCATTTCTTTCGCTCACTTGTTTAGTAACGCGTCGTGCTCAGCCTTTCTGCGTGATTTTAGCAATGTAATTCTCTTCAAATATGTGTAATGTTTTTACAAACAAATGTATGTCCTCACTTAGCAAGGACTTAAAACATTTTTTTGAGTCGGTTGGTACTGCTTTTACGAGAATTAGTGTCAGTGGGCTCCTTTATAAACCTCTCATTATTGTAACCTAAGTTGTCTTTTTTAAGTTTTTAATTTCAGTTATTGTTACATCACGCAACGTTGTAGTTACACACACGTACCTTAGTTTTTAATCACAAAGGCACGTCAACGTTTTGAGATTAATTTGCGCTGATTCTGAATCTCCCCTCGTTTTTCTCAAGCATATCATGTTTTTATAGTAGTACTACTAATAATATAATACCAATAATTTCATGTTATTAAAGTAATTATAATGAATTAAGGGTTAATGAAGGGATTTTTTTCAACTAATGTCAGAGCTATAAATTGTGTAAATTTAAATAAATGTATTGCACAAGCTTTTTCAGGTCTAACTTAATTGATTAATATCAGATGTGAGGAACAGCGACACAAATGAAGTTTCAGCTTGGAAAGCCCCACAATGAGACGTTAGGATAGATTCCAGCCAACAGATATTGTCTGAATACAACATGTCATGATGTGTCAGCATTAAACGCATGTTTGATGTAGTAGCATCCTTTTTTTTTAATTAAAGGGCGTTGTGTAATGCATTCAGCTGCCACACTCATTGGGTTTTAAAGTGGAAATGATTGCTTTTTTTTAAGCCTCATTTTATAGAAGTCCCAATTCAATTATTTAATAATTATTCAAAATTGGCAGTGGAGTTAATAATACCAGAAAACACAAGAGACTGCCTCAAGGTAGACAGCAATACGGAAAGAGCTGCAGGAATTTTTGGGAAGTACTGGCTGTTATGCAACAACATTGTTTAATTTTCGTTATATATCTGGACAGCCTTATTTTATGACTTGGGCAAACCACATGTGTCTGTCTTGTGTCCTGCGGACATCACAAAAGATCTTGGCCTTGAGCAGCAGGAGTGGAGCACCAGGGTGGAGCGGCAGGCGCCTGAGACCCCAAACATAAAAGAGGAAGAGCAGGAAGCTGAAGTCACCGAGTTTCAAATTATGGGTGTGATTGTGAAGAGTGAAGATGATGAAGAAGAAGGTCACTGGCTTCAATCCAGTCCAAGTGAGGAGTGAAATAAAAAAAAAGGCCCAACTTGAAACTTCACAGAGCAAAGCTCCAGTTTACTAAAGCATGCACGTTTGTTATCTTGTGTCCTGTAGATGTCAGTGAAGAAGATCCTTGCCTTCAGCATCATGAATCAGAGCCCCTGCACATTAAGGAGGAAGAGCAAGAGGATGATTTCGCCAAGTTTCCATTGACTGTCATTGTAAAGAGTGAAGAAGGTGATGAAGACGCATTTGCAGGCTTCCAGTCACAAAGCCTCTTTGCTCCACTCTCAGATGGTGATGACATGACCGCACACTCTCCTGACACTGATGCTGATGACGAACACTCGAAAGGTGATATATGTCACACTGACAACAAACACTTAGCATGTTCTCAGTGTGACAAAACTTTTTTCAACACATCTACATTGAAAAGACACATAAGAACACACACTGGAGAAAAGCCTTTTGCATGCTCAGTTTGTGATAAAAGATTCACTCAAAAGGGACATTTAATAGCGCATACAAGAACACACACTGGGGAGAAACCTTTTGCCTGTTTAGTTTGTGGCAAAGGGTTTTCTAGAAAGGGAGATTTGAGAATACATTCAAGAACACACACTGGGGAGAAACCCTTTGCCTGCTCATTTTGCGGTACAAGATTCAGACAGAAGGGAGATTTAATTGCACACACAAGAACCCACACTGGGGAAAAACCTTTTGCCTGCTCAGTTTGTGGCACAAGATTCACTCAGAAGGGACATCTAATTGCACACACAAGAACACATACTGGGGAGAAAACCTTTGCCTGTTCATTTTGTGGTACAAGATTTACTCAAAAGGGGGATTTAAGAATACACATCAGAACACACACTGGTGAGAAACCTTTTGCTTGCTCAGTTTGCAGCTTAAGTTTCAGTGTACGTTCGACATTGATTCAACACATGAGAACACACACGGGGGAGAAACCCTTTTCCTGCACAGTTTGTAGTAAAAGTTTCTCTAAAAAGACAAATTTAACAGCGCATACAAGAACGCATGCTGGAGAGAAACCTTTTGCCTGCTTAGTTTGTGGGAAAGGATTCACTCAGAAGGGACATTTAATTGCACACACAAGAACACACACAGGAGAGAAAACCTTTGCCTGCTCCGATTGTGATAAGAGATTCACTCAGAAGGAACATTTAATATCACACATAAGAACACACACTGGTGAGAAACCATTCAGTTGCAGCGTGTGTGATAAAAGATTTCATGTTAAGCGTCAGGTGAAGAGGCACAAGTGTGCTGGTGTCAAGGTGGCCAATAAATCTGTAGAATGAACTTGAGGCATTGAGGCTGTGTTTGGAATCATTTACTTCTTTCCAATAATAATTTTTGAAGGATTTTTATGTTGTGAACTACGGCATGTAGTTGACTCGTTAAATTAAAATGGAAACGTGTTATTTTGATACCTCTCAGAGTTACGAATAAATGGGTATTCTATATACTTGGCAGTAAAATTACTGTCCTTATTTGTGTTTTCATTACATTTTATTTTCTTCTCTTTTCTACTCATTTTGTTTACTGTTTTACTGTGTCTTCTTGCTTAATGATGAATCACATACATTGATGGTGACCACTCCCTCATTTGTGATATGTCAAAATAATAAAAACACATTCATTCACATCCCAAACTTTTGAAATTATTTTTTTGTTTTGTTTTGTTTATTGAAAAGTTTGTCAACACAAACTGACATGAGGAAATTCTTCATGTGAAATTGATCGATTTCTTTTATTGTATATCATCTGCGTTGTACACCAGATCATGTGTAAGATTAACTTAATTTTTATTGCATGCCTTCATAAAATTTGTCTTGGACAAGCTCAAGCCTGTGTGCTATAAATAAAGTTGTCTTTGTTCAACTATCTTGTGTGAGCAGAGTCTTCCTTCAAAATCACCCAATCATTTGATCATTTTCTAACCCGGCAGGAGATGATACACCAAAGCTCCAAATGTTGCTCGTGGTTCCTGTTAGCCTGATGTGAAATGACACGGAGTGACAACGACGACAACGCGCCTGACGTCACATCGCGCAGAGAACTCTGGAAAATCGAGCCAGATTATCGTCTGAAAATTATTTTCCAGAGGTCTTTAACAAAACCCATTGCGAACAGCTAAAGTGCTAATCTGCTATTTATGAAAATTTGTGAGTCATAAATTGTCAAATGAAAAGGTTATTGTAAAGATATTTTCGGGGAAAGCGCAGTGCTGCTAAATTAACTAGCCTGACGGACGCATCTTGCTTCAGTCCTCGGTTTCAAAGAGACAATCGCACTCAGGAAATAGTTAGAAATTTCAGAACCACCTACAATAGGTGGAAATCGTTTATCTGGACTATTAATGTTTTTCCTCTCTCACGCTTTGAAACCCTTTTCAAGCATTCATCACTCATGCTCGCATATAGGTTTCGAAAAATAGAGGCATTCTTGCTTCAAGCTGTTTATTGGTCACTCACATCTTAAGTTGACTGTAAAAAAGACTCATAAAACAAAAGAGAATTAAACACGGCATCGCATGAAAATGTTTAGCCCAACAGTTCGTGTAACGTAATTTAATGCGAAATGCCATAAAACAGCACTTTAAGTACAAACGTACAAAAAAAATCTCTGTAAACAAACAAAAAAAGACTTTGCCTCTTTCATTAATTTGACTACAAGAAAAAAAATAACAGGACGCACTATCTAAACGTATTCACATGTTTTCCCACGACATACAAATTCCAAAATAGTGATCAGGGAATAGTGAATGTGTCAGTATTGCCAATACATCCTGTTTCTTCGGTTATTTTGCAGCTTTACTGAACACCGCTCTTCTCACCAGCACTCTTGTGTCTCTTTACCTCGCGCTCGACATTTAATCTTTTATCACAGACTGCAACTAAATGGCTTCTCACCAGCGTGTGTTCTTGTGTGTGTTGTTAAATGTCCCTGTGCAGAGAATTTCTTACCGCAAACTGTAGACTGAACAGGAATAAGGTTTCTCGCCAGTGTGTGTTCTTGTGTGTATACCATTAAAAGCCTATTTTTAGAGATTTTTCTATTACAAACTGAGCAGGCAAAACGTTTCTCTCCAGTGTGTGTTCTTGCGAGCCTTTTCAGCGATGAATTGTTGAAAAATGTTTTGTCACACTGATGACACTTCACACGTTTGTTATCAGTGTCACGTGTCATATTGTCTTTGGAGTGTTCATCATCATTGTCAGAAGAGCATGATGTCAAGTCATCACCTCGTGATATTGACACTAAGAAGCCACCGGCTTGTCATCGCCCACTGTGGTCTCTATCACCTTCATTTTACTTTGAAAACAAATCTTAACGTTTGCCTGTGTTTAAACGCTTGTCGGACACTTCTGAAATGACGTCTCCAAGAAAAACAACATTTCTTCATGAGGATGTTCTTTGAGCTCTGATGTGACGTCACGTGAACAGGTCCTCGCAGGGCGAAACTACAGTTGAGATTGATCTCGATCTTGTCGCTTGCATCGTCCGGACTGAATCAAAGCTGCGTGTGAAATGAGAGTCGCCAGTCTTATGAAGAAGTTGACCGAAACCCCGTCGAACTGGCCCAAGATGAAGAAGCAGTGCTCAGACATGCTCGTCTTGATGCTCTCCGTGATGTTCGTCCTAGGGTTCTTCGGCATGGTCGCGCTCGGCATTGGCTGGGCGCTTTCACGTGAGTTGGAGTCTTTTAACTTAAGAAAGTTCAAAATAGTAATAGGCTTTATAGGTTTCGTTTATTAAGAATACTTGTTTTATGTATCTTTTGGAAAATGTTTAGGTTTTTAATTAGATTAGAAATATATGTCGAAATTTCACTGTGCACGCTTTGAAGCTATATCATGTGGTAAAAAAAAGACAATCAGTGGACATAAGAATCAAATTCGTTGTCAATACACGAATGTTCTATGACATCCCATTGCTTGTATTTACATACATTTATATAGAAATTGAATTCAAATTGCCCGGTCGAATGCACCTTTTTTTTATTACCACGGCCTGCGTCTGATGGGGACTTAGTTGTCCCCGAGCGCCTGGCTGAGGGCAAAATCTGAAAAAAAAATGTTCTACCAAGCATTGGCATTGAGTCTTGGAAATGTAATTTTCATTCTGGAATTAATTTCTCATTAAATTAGTGGCCGGTTGATTTATTATTAAAGCATTTTGTCAGGTCAATGCAAATTTCTAGCCCTCAATCACAACAAAGTCTCAAGTGCTTCACTGACAATTAACGGAAACATAAAAAATATTTACACCTTTTTACTTACGAGAGGTAAAAAACATAAAAATAACTAAGGAAATTATGACTTTAGGCGAATAGGCTAATGTACGAAAGAGAAGTGAGAATGTTCCAATTGACTGGCAATGAGACAAAGTGTGAGGACAAATCTTTTGTCTTGGTACACTGAAAATGAGCATTGTGTCCCCAAAATGGCAACTTGACCTTCCTTAACAAAATGCCGGCCATGTTGTAACTTCACAAAGAGCAAGAACATTCTAGTCCACTATCATTGTGCGCAAGTGCGTCAGCGTAATTGCAAAAAAAAAGATGTGTCCTCAGTCAGAAATATGTCGGAGTGTGAGAAGGGGTGGCACCAATACAAATCCAGCTGCTACAAGGAGATGACCGCTGTCAATGATTGGATGCAAGCCCACCTCGAGTGTATCAAGGAGGGTGCACACCTAGTCTCCTTCAACTCATCTCAAGAGGAAGACTTTGTGAGATGGCACATGGACATGTCGTTCTGGATTGGACTCTCCAATCTGGTGAGATGGAAGTGCAAGCTGCTATTTATTGACTCTGTACTGGTACTCAATTGACAACCGGGTTTGGTTTCTGCTGAGATGCAATGATAGTGGGTGTTTCTATGAGGGGAACCAGAACCTAATTTGGTCCGACACCGGTTTGAGGCCAATCTACACCAATTTGGACCAGGATCAACATATTCGGTAAAAAGTCACATGATTGCATGCTTCGATTATCCAGGCAGTAACGCGTTGAAATTTTAAACCAATTTTCAAAATGGGGAGAACACACACATAACAAGGGGAAAGAGGGTAAATCATCCCAACTTGGCCTGTTTGTCAGTGTCTCACTTAATGCGACTTCTCCCTACAGCCTTGAAGATAAGTCCTGCACGTATCTTACTAGTAGATATGGGTGTGGTTTTTGTAACGGTGCCGGCAAGTGGAGACTCGGTCTGTGCGGATCCTTGCTGCCGTTCATGTGCGAACGGCCGCTGAAGGGTAAATCTGCACATTCGTCATGTTGACATTTAAAAAAAAAAAGCTTAGTCACAATGTCTTGTAGGTGGCCCGGATGGACAGTTAAGTTCCAACAAAAAACTGGAGAGTGCGTTGTACCAATGCTACTTTTCACCCCTTCGTTGTCCTGTCATCATTTTCTACTAAATGTTTCTTAGGGTCGTTAGCTTCCGATTGCGACTCTGGTGAGTTCTTGTATGGCAATTTTTGCTACCGTTTCGAGATGTCACTTCGAAGTTGGCAGGAAGCCGAGAACTTCTGCGTCGGACGGGAAGGTCACCTGGCGAGTGTCCACTCAGTTGAAGAGGGCAACTTCTTGACTGGTGAGTGCCGATCAACTTTTGCGTGCTGTTCTCGTAATAAAGTTCTTGTTCTCCTTTCCGCAAGATCACCTGGTTAAAGGAACAAATCCTTTGGACCAACTCATGCCTTTCGTGGGTCTCAAGAAGAAGGACAAGTTTGAGTGGAGTGACAAAACACCTGCCGTAAGTGAAACATTTGCAGCATTCTACAAGTGTTGTAATTTGCTAAGTTATGAATGAGAATAAAAATGTCATTTTGACACAACAAACGTGTACTTTTCCAAATACATTTCATAATGCTAACAAGAAGAAACAATCGGTTGAGGACAAAGTTGGAATTTTATGAGGATAGTATCAAAATTTACAATCCATCTATCCCCACGAGGGTCGCGAGTGTGTTGCAGCCTATCCCAGCCAATCGCAGGACACACAAAGACAATCATCCACGCTTACGCTCACATCTGGGAACAATTTTGAGTGTTCAATCAGCCTACCATCACTCTCTTTGAAATTTGGGAGGGAACTGGAGTACCTGGATAAAACCCACGCAGGAACGAGGAGAACATGCAAACTCCACAGAGGAAGGCGGCAGCCGTAACCGAACACTGCCCCTCTGCACTATGAGGTGGAATTGCTAAACAGTCGGTCACTGTGGCACCCTTCGGAATTTAATTTTAAATAAAAGTGGTCAGTATCTTTTGACTAAAAAAAAGTTATATATGACAAAAGGGTTCTCAAAAATTGTGGCACAATGGCAATGGGAAGTCATCCGGACCAAGAGCGCACGCACAACGCGCTCAAGTCACATCTCCAATGTCATCCACAGGACAATATCAAGTGGAAGCAAGGATATCACGGCGGAGAATGCGCAGTACTGCGCAGTGATGGGGAAGTCCAAGACGTGTCCTGCTTTCAGCGTCTGCCATCCGTCTGCAAAAAAGGTCCAATCGTCAGTACTGATCACTTTGCACATTTTGTAATATGCCCAACTCAAGATTTGGTCTCTTGCATCCCTGCAGCCAAGCATCAGGGGTCTCGTCCTGACGTGATGCCAATCAAGCAGCCGACACCAGGTGGGTGAGAATTCAGCGACTGCTATTAGATATGAGCCATCAATATGCAGAATCTAATCCCTCCACTCCCTGTGTGATGTTCCACTCATTCTCGTCACGTTTTGATATCCACGATAGGATCTCTTGGAGCAAGAAAGGCACCGCTGACCAATGGGACAGAAGGCTTGCCGCCATGTTTCTCTGGTCGCAGCAACTGCTTGTGCTCGCTTGGACTCATTGCTAAGAATGCGAGGAATGTTAATAACTATCGTGAGATTCATTTTCGTGATATCGTATTGTGACGTTTGGCTACATCCCTTCCAACCACTGTCTTCACCTCATTCTGGACATCTTAGAAAATAACTTTCCCTTTTGCCCAAACTAACACTGCAACAAAATTGGATATTTTCCATAAAAAACAAATCAATTTCACATGAACTGCTTTTTCTTTTTACTGTAATTCTTTTTCCTTTGTGTGTATGCAGAAAGATCAATTCATTGCGGAGATTCCCAACGGTGTCAACATTGGCTGCAAAATCGTCATCAATGGAGTACTCGAGGCAGCTGCAAAGTAAATAGGCCATCACCCCCAACCTTACCATGACAACACTATCGTGTGTTTGTGTTAACGATGATCTCACTTTTGTGTGTTTGTGTTGCAGGTTTGTCATTACAATATTGGCAGCTGGCCAGGATGACAAAGATTCGATTGCACTGCTCTTGAGCGCCGATTTGAGTAGCAGAAAGATCAAGTTGTTGACCAAAAATGTGACCTTGGCCGGTGCAGAAAAGGAGTTTTCAAAACAAAGCTTCCCCTTGGCACCCGGACACTTCAAGGTCACATGAATCATCATTCTTGTTCCAATCTCTTTAGCAAGTTGGCCTCACACATTCATTTGTGTACCTGAAGAAAATTGAAATTTACTGTTTAAAAAGCATTTTTTGGGGGGTTCACCCTGCTCACTTTTCATCATTCAGATTGCCATTGAGTGCCATGCTGACATCTTCCGCGTGACCATCAACGACACCCACCAGATGGAGGACCAAAATCACAATGTTGACCCGCAAAGCTTCCAACAGGTGTCCACATCCGACATGACGCTGATTAGCATCCAGCTGCTGTGACACTGTCCGACTGTCACTTCCTATCTGGACATCCTGTCTGGACGGCTTCATGCTAATAGCACTGAGCTTAATTGTTACATGTTTTATTTTAGCACTCTATCCTGTTGTATTCTGAAAGTTGCCTTTGTCACATCTTTAAAACAAAAGTATTGTCAAAAATCAATTTTGAAAAAACGATAAGTCCCCCACGGAGAATCTAAAAATACTAAGTTATGTCCTTTTAGGGAATCTTAAGTATATTCTAGGCAGGCCTCAGCACCCCTAAAATTGGCACAGATGGCAAAAATTGGGAATAATTTTCAAACCGAGTGAAATTTGATGCCTCAAGCGCGCCACCCTCATGTCGTCAGATGGGACTGTGTGATGAGCAAGAACATGCGAGTGCACCACCACCGTGCACTGATATCAGACTCGTGGCCTAAATATGTCCCAACCAATCAGATGTCAACGTGCAAGGACTGCTGGCAGCAGTACCACTCCTGCTGCTACAAGATGACCGACACCAGAGGTTGGAATCAATCCCACCAGTCATCCACCGTGCCACACTTGTTTGCTTTTCTTACCATGTTAAATGGTTAACATGATCAGTGTTTTCACAGATCAATAACAATTATAGGTAATTATTTCAAAGGGTTTTTCCCTAGTGTGAATGCATTTTGAAGTCTTGAGTGATATTTTTTTCATTTACTGAAGTGAAATGAATATATCTTTGAAAAAAAACATCAAAAATATTTAAAAAAAATGAAACATTTCCATATTTTGGGATTTTTTTTTTGGAGCAGCTAACGGCTAACAAAACCGTACAATTACTAATTACCAAACTTCCAGGTCATAAAAATATTAAACTTTGAAAAATATTAAAATAAAACTCAACAGAAGATTTCATAATGAGGTAGAGGACCATGACTGAGTAATTGGGCAATATTAGCTCTACCAAAAAAAAAACAGGTAAAGGGCTGGCCCATATTTTAGAACATATTTTTTTTCTTTGAGAAAATTATTTACGCCATCAGACAAATATAATACAATACATCTTTATTTGGTGCATTTACAACCGGACATTCAAACATTAGCCACCCCAAAATGTTAACTATTTTTCTTTGGTTGTAAAGCTAAACAAATACTCAAGAATAAAGTTAGTTAAAACACAAATGTTCTGCCTTTACAAAGTGTCTTCTCAGTTTTATTGTTGAAAGCGTTAAACGAGCAAAAAAATCTTATTTAATTCCTTTCATTTTTTAATGAATCAATCAGTTATCTGATTTTTAATCAGCTGAATGATAATCGACATTTGCCTGAAAAAAATTCATATTGGCTTGGTATTATGATATTACAGAAAATTAAAATATGACTATTAAAAGTAAAGGAGGACTCAAAATTTACAAAAATATTTTTTTTACCTGTCAACGTCTGTATATACAATAACCATTTTAAGAGCTAGCAATAACATCACTGCACACAAATAAGTCTCTTTTTTAACTTGTGCTCAGGGGAAAAAACTCACGGGTCATGATACCAAACCATGTTCCCATTTTTGTTTGATGAGTCAACAAGATGAAAGTGCCTAATTATTGATTCGAAAAACGCCTCAATAATGATTTGGGAAAAGGGAATGACTTGATATTTCCCAACACATGTTAATTTTCTTTGTTTTATTTCACAGCTCGATCGACGACGGCTGGTCTAACCAGAACACTTGTGTCTCTTCACTTCCCTCTTGGCATGAAATTGTTTATCACACACAGTGCAACTGAATGGTTTCTCGCCGGTGTGTGTTCTTGTGTGTGTTGTTAAACTTGTCTTTCTAGAGAATCTTTTACGACAATAGACGCAGGCAAAAGGTTTCTCCCCAGTATGTGTTCTTGTGTGTGTATTTAAATGCGTCTTAATAGAGAATCTTTTACCGCAAATAGAGCAGGGAAAGGGTTTTTCTCCGGAGTGTGTTCTTGTGTGCCTAGTTATATTTTCCTTTGCAGAGAACTTTTTACCACAAACGGTGCAGGCAAAAGGTTTTTCTCCAGTGTGTGTTCTTGTGTGCATTATTAGACTTTTCTTTTCAGAGAATCGTTTAGCACAAACTGAGCAGGCAAATGTTTTCTCCCCTGTGTGTGTTCTTGTGTGTGCTATTAAATGTCCCTTCTGAGTGAACGTTTTACCACAAACTGAGCAGGAATAAGGTTTTTCTCCCGTGTGAGTTCTTATGTGCATTGTTAAAGTTGCCTTTCGAGAGAACCTTTTACTACAAACTGAGCAGGCAAAAGGTTTTTCTCCTGTGTGTGTTCTTGCGGGTCTTTCCAATGATGACGCATTGAAAAAAGTTGCGGCACACTGAGAACCTTTCACATGTTTGCTGTCAGTGTGGCATATCATTTCCCCTTTAGACTGTTTAGTATCATCATCACCGTCATCCTCATCGTCATTATCCACATAGTCATCAGTTTCAGAAGAGTGTGTTATGTCGTCACCATCTGAAAGTGGTGGGATGAGGTTGTCTGTCTGGGAGTGGTCTCCAGCAACACCTTCTTCACTCTTCACAATGACACCAGGCAATGTCAACATGATGCCGTCATCCTCGTCTTGTTCTTTTTTAATGGAGCAACGCTCCTCTTTAAAATGTGACAAATATGGCTCGTGTTCCTCCTCCTCTTTTATGGAAGGATGATGTGGTTCTTGCTGCTCAGGTCCCAGATCATCTTCATTGACATCTACGGGACACAAGAAGACAAACACCGAAAATATTTCCAGTAAAAAAAAAAAAAGTTTGCTGAGATGTGTAATATGAATTAAAGAAATAAAAAATGTTGGTTATCTTAAAATAAGAAAAACAATTGATTATTCACGGTAAAACGAAACAATCAGTAAAAATGCTTCAGCCCTGCACTCAACCAGGCAGTTTTATTGTCATATTTTTATTGTTGAAAACCTTGCAAAAAAATAACCTGCAAAGAATTGCTCCTCAAAATTTGTAATTTGCTCCTCAAATTAGGTCATTAGCCAAATTTGTCCATGAATTGAAAAAAATATTTCAAGCCTTATATGTTCAACCAGTTAATTAGTAAAGTGTGCTTCTATAAGGTGCTTGAAACTCATTCCACGTGATCCCTTCTTACGTTGACCCAAAGGTCTCTTCACACACTTGGTGACTTCCTTGGACCTCCGAAACAAGTGAGAGCCAAAACTGAACAAACCTTCTGCGTGGAACTCATGAGGCTGCTTGCAAACAGCGTCCACTCGTCGTTCGCTGGCTTTTATCCGACAGATGTCCTCCTCGTAGACTTCTTCTTTCACACTTTTTGCACACATTTTCAAACAATAATGCCAATATTTAACAGTCACACTCGGCTGACCGATGTGTTGTCCACAAACGCCTATTACGCTTTATTGGCGACTACGCGTTTTAGCTCGAATAAGCTAAGCTAAAACTAGGCCGTGAAGCATTATCTTACGCTAAAACGAGTTTATACAGAGAAGAATATTTAAGTGAGGACATTTTGGTCCAATGAGGAAGTGATGACAGTACATCACGTGACCGGTTCAAAGTGAGGAGAAATAATTTAACCTAGCTTGGGACGTCGCGTCAAAATGCAAGCCAGCATTGGAAGCAGTACGGCAACATTACTTGGACAAACTACATGACCCAATCGCGGAAGTTAGACTCAAATGTTTTGCGTGAGCATTCATATAAAATAAAGAAATATGTTTAGTTTTTATACTCAATGAGTAGCATATAGGCTAAAGCGCGGCTCAAAGTTTTTGTGATCCATGTGAGCCTAATATCTTCGTTTTTGAGCACCTTAAACCCCCGCACCAGAAGTCATGTCACGTGACCGGAAAATTCAGTAATAGATTCAAACTGGTTAGCACGATGGCCTCACAGTACTTAGGTCGTGGGTTCGATTCCGGCTGCAGCCTTCCCTGTGTGGGGTTTCCATGTTCTTCCCATCCCTGCGTGGGTTTCTTCTGGGTACTCCGGTTTCTTCCCACATTCCAAAAACTCTTATAGATGCATTCAATTGTTTTTTTAAACTGTTAAACACATTGAATTACCAATAGTGCAACATAAATGCTTCCTTTTGTTATGATTTCACAAGTATCATCCTAACAATTATTTGTGAGTGATATTGTGTTGGGACTCATTTCTGGTGTTTGAAGGCAACATTGCAGAGAATTGCCGTATATTTGAGCAGGGTCATGGTGGCCATCGGAAATTTTGGGAGGACTCCTGTACCGCTCATCCGTTGCAGGCTGAAATTGTTGCGCAAATAAAACTTGAGCTTTGTATCCTTTGGGGTTTTATTTCAAATGTATTTCGATATTCCGGCACAGCTGTAAAAGGGTCGAAGAGAAGCAAAGCCTTCAAACAACCAGCATATTTGTCACCGATGACGACAATTCTAGAAGTTTGCGTGTTGGTCCACTCACCTGATCACACCCCGAAATGTAACGTGATTCAAAAAAATTTTTTTCAGTTTTATATATGAAAAATATTTTACACAGTATACAAAAAAGTAGTCCACTCTACAACTGAGTTCAATACTTAACGATTCTAATTCTCAAATCCACTTTTATTGTATTTGTAAGTCTGGACTGTAAACTGAACAGTGAAATATCAAACAACATGGTTTTCTCTAATCTTGCACACAAGTAAAAAATAAATTTATTTAATAATGGTAATACTAAAACTGTTTTTGAGAATAGCTGTCCTGAAAACAACAAAAAAATGTCCTGAAAACAACATGACGCACATTTCCTCATTTGCCGCCTTTCGAGTTGCTCAAAGGCAGTCGCGTAGCTAAATATTGTAGAATAAATTTTCAAACTTTGCTTCATCTTTATACATTGTTAGGAAATGTGCATTCTAGTTTTTAACAGATGTGTCCCTGTCATGCATAATTGACAATTAAACTTTTTTTTTTTTAAACCACATCCATTTAATGTTTTAACACATTTCCAGGATCATTCCAGTTTGTGGCCAATTAAGACTCATCAGGATCATCTTTGTTAAATCAACAGAACCAATGTTGCCATGGAATTAAGAAAGTAGAAATAAAATATCCAGATAGGAAGTGGATGTCCGTACAGGGTGTGGCAGTCAGATGACGACGTCACATCAGCTTGACACTTGTCAGCGTCACACCCATCGCTGTTATCTGATAGACATTTTTTAGGTCAAGATTATAGTTGTCCTTCATCCGGTGGATGTTGTTGATGGTAACGCGGAAGGCCTTGGTATCACACTGAATGATAATCTGAATGAGAAAACAATGAATGAAAGCACACTTCAACCTGTAAATATTACATTTCAATGTCAGGACACGGCGACACGATGGCCTCACAGTGCACAGGTCATGGGTTCGTACTCCGCCTACTGCCAGAAGACGGGCATAGAAACAGCAAAACGGATAATGTATGGATGTTAATACTCATGTCGGCACCAAACGAGAAGTTGTCGGCCTCCAATGACGTTAGGAAAAAGCCAGTTTTATGAGAAGGCCGTGACCAAGAATCAAACCTCAAACCTGTGAGGCCACAAATGAAGCCGTGTGTGCTGACGTAGTGATTGACGCCACCTTGAAGTTGACTCCGGATCCAAAGGGGAAGCTTTGTTCTGAAAACACATTTTCCATGCCGGCCATGGTGTCACTTTTGGACAACAGCTTGACCTTTCTGCGACCCAAGTCAGCCTTCAGGAGCAGCGCAGTAAAATTTTTGCCGCCCTCGACACTTGCCATCAGTTTAACGATAAGACTGAAACATTTAACACAAAAAAAGTGGTGTCATGAAACACAAACACACAAAAGTGTTGTTATGGTAAGTGGTGGGGTGGCTTTTTACTTCTGTGCTTTGGCCTTGACTTGTCCTCTGATGACGATTATGCGGTTCACGCTGAGACCTTTTGGAAGCGGCACTTTGAATACATTTTTCTGCACACACACAAATGAGGAAAGGTTACAGTAGATAGAGAATGGAGTTTAAATAAGTAGAATGGATTTTCTTTCATGGGAATTGCAGAAAAGAGTTAATTTGGGCAATGGCCATAAATATTTCCCCAGATGGTAATTGAAAAATGTCAATTACCAATGAAGGACAAAAATAGTTGTGGAGAGTACAAATCCTCTTGGGCATTCTTGCAAAAAATAAACTCACCCGGGGAGAAATGGGAAGCGAGCATGAGCATGTGGTGTCATTAGAGGAACATGACTGCTGATTGGAGGCGGTTGCGCAGGTCTCTAGTTTCTGATTGTTCTTTCCTGCAAGAGCAAAATCATTTGAGAATCAGTCGAGCATCACACATGGAGGGTCGGGTGCTAAATTCTTTCAATGGGGCGGCTAAGGTGATGCAGTGACCTTCTAAGGCAGATGTGGGCAAAATACGGCCCGGGGGCCACATGCGGCCCGGTAAATGTTTTAATCCGGCCGGCTGAACTTAAAAAAAAAAAATGATGAATAAACTTTTTATTTTCTAAATACTGTGGTGTGTCAAAGACATTTTATAGTAATGTTTTCGTTTACTTCCATTGAAAATTAAATTTTAAATTATTTTTTTTTCTCCAATGAGGTGAGGTTACCAAAACACTCCATCCATCTGCTCCTGGTCCGGCCCCTCAGTCAAATTTTAGAACCGATTGTGGCCTGCCAATCAAAAAGTTTGCCCACCCCTGCTCTAAGAGGTGGCAGGAAAAAAAATTGCCGTCATTTGAAAATTATTTAATTCTGTGGTCATATCTTAATCTGCAAAAATAAAGTGAATCACCATCCTCCGAAAATGGCAATTCCATAAGTTTTTACACAACACGCCTATTTAACAAGCAGGATCAATTCGCTGAGCTGATCTGACTCATCAATTGTCATTGATGGCCGGCACTTTTTTTTGTATTCTGCCGATCGATAGACGGCCTATTCGTTCATATCATCTAAGAAGCACAATGACGCAGCCGTCTCTCAATTGGCTTTTTACTCAGATTTGCTCCTGCTTGTTGGGTTAAGTGTTCACAGCACTTAGCTGCAAGGATGCTGGAGGCATCCAATTTGGGCGAGCAGATTAAAAGACGTGCAAAACGAGCATGTGTGACTTTTGCACCTTTTTTGCAGACAGACGGCATCTGTAAAGAGCAGGTCCATTCATAAATCTGTCCATCATCGTTTAGTATTCCGCAGGCTTCGCCCTCACGTCCTCCATCCCACTCAAAGTTGTTCTGTGGACGACATTGGGAGCGTGTTGCCTTTCCTCCAGAAGCAATCATATCATTGATTAGATTTTTTTTTCCTGATGATTTTTTTTTTCTACTCATTCTCATTTTTAGTCATTTAAATGACTAAAAATGTCCTCATGTGAATTTTTTGGAGACTTAAGTAAAACCCCAACTTTGTCCTTATGTTAAGACTAAATTACATTATGAAATAAATGACATTTCTATTCTTGTACTGTTATATAGTATTAGAACATTATAAATAGCAACTTTTTCCACTTTTATTCTGTTCAAATGACACTTTTTCTCGATTCAAATTGACATCTTTATACATGGTTATGCATGTTTAGAATACCGTAAATGTTTTACTAACTGCAGGTGTTTTGTCACTCCACTCAAACTTGTTGTTCTTCCTCTTGAGTCCCACAAATGGCTTGTGTGCAATCAGGTGTAGAGGATTTTCTTCTTTTGGCAGGTGATCTCAAGGAAAGGAGAACAAGAGCTTTAGTACGCGAACAGCAGCCGAATTTGACGCATGTTATCAAGCAGCGTAGGATCTTTGCGGCCATTCACACAGTTGGCACTCACCGCTCAAAAAGTTGCTCTCTTTGACTGAGTGGACGCTGGCTAGGTGACCTTCCCGTCCGATGCACAAGTTCTCAGCACTCTGCCAACTTCGAAGTGACATCTCGAAATGATAGCAAAAATCGCCAAACAGGAACTCGCCAGAATCACAATAGGGTGCTAGAGCCCCAAAGAAATATTTAGTAGAAAATCATCGGCTGGCCGATGAATCGGGCAGGGCATAGTAACATTCATTGACTGCCATTGACGGCTAAAGACGTCAAAAATATTTTTTTTTACAATTGGCTGGAAGTGAATGAGTTAATACGACTCACTCTCCTTTCGTTTGAGAACGTAAGTTGGATCTCCATTAGAATGCGCCCATCCATCCGGGCCACCTGCAGGAATACGTTGGGTTTACCCTTTTCTCTTTTTAACGTCAATATGACGACAAACACGCAGGCTTACCCAGCTGCCGTTTGCACATAAACGTCAATGAGGATCCGCACAGGCCTCGTCTCCACTTGCCAGATTCTTTAAAAGCCCCTTGGTTGATGTACACGCAAGACTCGTCCGTGAGGCTGTTGGCAGAAGTCGCATACACTGAGACATCGACAAACGGACCAAATTGGAGTGTTTCCATCCTTTCCCGCTTGAGAAAATGCCCTTTTCCTCTCGTCACGAGGTTTTGAAAATCTGCACAAAATCTCGATGTTTCCCGGCTTGCATAATCAAAGTACACAAAGATGTGACTTTTTACCTAACATGTTGACTCTTGCTCCAGTTGGTGTAGGTCGCCATCAAACCAGTGTCGGACCAAGTCATGTCTCGGCTTCCTTCAAAGTGACACCAGAAGTTGTGGCATCTCTGCAGAAGCCACACCCGGTTGTCAATGGAGTGCCAGTACAGAGGCAACAGCTGCTAGTACTTCCATCTCACCAGATTGGAGAGTCCGATCCAGAACTGGGTGTGCTCGCCCATTATAGCCTTCACAAAGGTTTCCTCTTCCAACGAAGTGATGGAGACCAGGTCGCCGCCCTTCCATACGCACTTGTGATGGGCCTCCAACCAACCGCCGGTGCTGGTCATCTTATTGTAGCATCTTGAGTTGAAGAGATGCCACCCCCGCGGACACGATGTCAACAAATCAGCTGAGGACACATTTTGGCAAGTGAGGCGTTACGGCAAATTGGGAGGGAGGCCATTTTAGATCAAGTCCACATCAATTGCAGGCCGTTTGTATTCATATTCATCATCTTTGATGACAGACGTGCAAAGCTTACATTTCAGCTGCCGTTTGCACATGAACGCCAACGATGATCCGCACAGACCACGTCTCCACTCGTCAGGATTTTCAATAGCCCCTTGGTTAATGTAGGTGCAGGATTCATCTGTGAGACTGTTGGGAAAAAATCGTGTGAAGCCAGAAACCAACAAACGGGAAAAGTTGGAGGGTTTCCGTCTTTTCCCTGCTCAGTAAACGGCTTTTTGCCTTGCCATGTGGTGGTCATCCCACATTTGGATAATTGGTTTATTATTTCAACGTGTGTCCCTGCCTACACAGTCATGGCATACAAAGATGTGACTTTTTAACCTAGCATGCTGATTCCTGTCCCAGTTGGTGTAGCCCGCCCTCACACCGGTGTCAGACCAAGTCATGTCCTGGCTCCCCTCAAAGTCACATCGGATGTCATTGCATTGCTGCAGAAACCAAATCCAGTTGTCAGTTGAGTACCAATTCAGAGTCAACAGCTGCTTGCGATTCCCCATCTCACCAGATTGGAGAGTCCGATCCAGAACCGCGCGTCCTCACCCATTACGCGCTTCACAAAGTTTTCCTCTTCCAACGAGTTGATGGAGACCAGGTCGCCGGCCTCTTCGACGCATTTGTGGCGTGCCCCCAGCCAACCATTGGTGCCGGTCATCTTCTTGTAGCACTTTGAGTTGTACTGGTGCCACCCCTGCTCACACTCTGACATCCAAATGTCTGCAGACACATTTTGACAATTACTCTGACGCAGTTGTGCATGACGACAGTGCATTGGAATGTTCTTGTTTCATGCAGCACCATCCAAGGCGTTACAGCAGGGCACCATTTTGTCGGGGGGGAGCGGACATTTTGGGGTCACATTTTCCTTTTTCTTTCAAAACCACAAACCTGTCCCCGTTATTTTTGGTCTATCGCCAGCAACTTGAACCACTCTCACGTTAGTTTATTATGCTAACCTAAAAGCATCATTGCCGTGATTATTTTTTGACATTTTGCTGAGACAAAAAAAAATTCAGCCCAAGTCCACAGGTATTGATTCTACATTTACCAATTATACAATCAACGAGATCTGTTTCCCAACTAGGTGTACGTGGACCCCGAGGGCAGTGCTTCCCAAACACTGATATGCCTCCCCAACTCCAGGAAGAAAATATTTAATAGAATAAACTAGCAAATCATAAAGTACCAAAGTAACACAATAGAGATAAAGCGCTACAAACAAAAAGTGAATACACACTGCAAAGGGAGTACAAAGGAATAAACCAGCAACATGCTGGGGTGCTGGGAAGCGTTATGATAGTTGGTTACAATTGCATACAGCTGTGCCTGCCACATTTATTTTCATGAATATGTATGTATATCATGTATAGGCAACGTATTATTTCTTCTTATATTTGAATTAGAAGAAGACAGTGCTCAATTTAATAAGGAAATAAACAAAGATTCATAAACCCATGTGTAATAGGTAATCATGGTATTGTAATGCCAAGGATGCTCACAGTCGTCAATGCAATTTTTTGTTTTAATAAACCAAACGACAGCAAAAAAAAACGCATTCACGGGAGTTGCTGACGGTCACAACTCACGCCCACACGTGCCACATTCAAACTAACTGCCCGAGCCCAAAAAAAAAAAAGCAGCCGGAGCCAATCTTCCCAAACCTGGCTCGTCCCCTCTCTGTGACGTCACAAACCATTCAACTAAGACCGCCCTCAATAGATTTTGATCCGCAACACGAGTTGTGATGTGCTACGTTTCCGTTATACAGCAACAACACTCGTCCCATATTCTCTCCACATTGCTGTATTTGTAGTGAACAATGTTTTTTCTTCATTTTTGTCTCCAATGAAATTTCGAAATCAATTTAAATCAGAGAAATAACGCTTTTATGTGTTTGCCATCAAAAGGTCCCATTGACAAACTCAAGATATTACAAAACACACGAAACATGATAAAGCGTCTTCGATATATTTGAACCCTCTAAATTCAAAGAATCCATCTCCATTGACTTGTTGAATGGCAATTCGAGCGAATCGTTCCTGTAGTGAATCAAATGAAAATATACTTACACGAACACGTCCACCACGTGCCAAAGATGACAACGGCAACGAGCGCCACGAAGAACACCAAGCGCAGCCGCATCCTCCGCCGTTACCGTGGCGAGGCAGATTCGGTCCGGGCGATGTCAGGTAACAAGTGATCAAGTCAAAGTCAACTGCTGTCGCTTCTCCCGGTGCGCATCATGATTTGGTGCCAGAAGCGCTCACACAAAGTCACAACACAGCGCAAAGAACGTTCGTCATGAAGAAATTTGCTTTGATTGTCGACGTCATTTCAAAAGCCTCCACAAAGCGTCTGGAAAATGTTATGTTTATAAAGAAGTCAAAGACCCGTTTTGTATTTGTTGTACTTTTTTACTGAACAGGTGCCGCAGTACAACACAATACCACGCCGCGAAGGCAATACACAAGGTGGTATCTTATGGCAACAAAAGGTAGTCCCCTTACTTTTTAATGGATTATGATTTAATGTACTAAACAAACATGTACCAGTACTATTAAGCAGAGAAATGCAGTTGAAACATTAAGACTTGTAAATTAAATAGGATACGTTTACCATTAGCAAACAATGTCAAACTGTTCTTAAACATTATATTAATCATTAACTCTTTTTTTTTTACAAAGACAAGCCAGACAAGTATTTCTTTATTCTTCACCTGCTGCTTGGCCAATCGTCCCCCAGTCCTTTTCGTCATCAAAACTGTCTATGTTGGTGCCTTTCACTGGCTCTTTGGACATACAGCCCACTACTTTCTCCTTGTTGCACATTATGTGACCACCATAACTGACATGACTTACCGGGCATTGAGATCTCCAACTATTTATTGTGAATAAAAAAATAAAATTAATTATTTTTGGGGTATTTAGTGACTGTATCACTTTGATATTTACCCTTGCATCCTGTTCGCAATGCACGGTGGTCTATATTAACCTATTGAGTGAACGCCATGGACAATACTTTTCCAAGTGGATTGGAGGAAATTTTGAGTGCCCCATATTTGGACATTCAGACACCCCTACAAAATGGCGTAACCCCTTTATATTGAGCTAAATATGGACTAGTGTGTAAAGTTGGACGCAGACAAAGGGTGCGTTCGGCAAGTCAGTCACAGTCTCATTAATTTCCAGTTGCATGTTGTCATGGTTTGGTACTACAGTAGTAATGGCACACTTACATTACTTGTACATTACAATAAAAGCGATTCTGATTCTGACTTGTGTTTGGTATGCGTTTTTGTGTGCTTCGTTAATAATGATTTACGAGTGAATCTTTGACCACAAACTGAGCATGGAAAAGGTTTTTCTCCAGTGTGTGTTCTTTTGTGCGCTTTCAAATGTCCCTCCTGTCTGAATCTTGTACCACAAACAGAGCATGCAAATGGTTTCTCCCCAGTGTGTGTTCTTGTGTGTCGCTGTAAATGCGTCTTTGAAGATAAACTTTTACCGCAAACTGAGCAGGCAAAGGGTTTTACTCCAGTGTGTGTTGCCAAGTGCCTTGTTAAAGCTTGATTTTTAGAAAATGCTTTACCGCAAACTGAGCAAGCAAAAGGTTTCTCACCAGTGTGTGTTCTTGTGTGCATTGTTAAATTTGCCTTTACAGGAAATGTTTTACCACAAACTGAGCAAGCAAAAGGCTTTTCCCCAGTGTGCGTTCTTGTGTGTCTTGTTAAATGTCCCTTCCAGGAGAATCTTTTGCCACAAACTAAGCAGGTAAAAGGTTTTTCCCCAGTGTGTGTTCTCATGTGTTTTTTCAAGGATGACTTGTTTACAAAGGTTTTGTCACAATGAGAACATTTCACTTGTCTGTTGTCAGTGTGACATGGCATATCACCTTTAGATTGTTCATCATTGTTGTCTGTGTCAGAAGAAAGTGATGTCCCGTCGTCAACTTCAGAAAGTGGAGCGAGGAGGCTGTCTGATTGGGATCCTCCACATTGCTCTCCATCACTTTCTTCACTCTTCACAAAGACACGATTAAATGGAAACTTGGAGATAGCATCCTCGTGCTCTTCTTCTTTAAAGTGTTGAGTCTCTGGCTTGTCCTCCTCGTTAATTTGAGCAGACTCTGTCTCTTGCTGCTCACGACAGAGATCTTCTTCACTGAGGTCTGCAGGACAAAAGAAGACAACACACAGGTTGCTAAACTCAAGCTTATCTCTGTCAAGTTTCATGATGTGACTGTGACCTTGTGGGTTATTGTTTTTAAATGTTTTGGCTATGTTTAGGATAATGAAAGATGAACTATAAAAGCCAAATGATTTAAAGGTGAAACGTTTTAAAAAAAGATGAATTGTCAGTGTTGAACCAGAATGAGTTCTTGAACGAAACTTCATGAGGAATTCACTGGTGTGTGTTTTTCGGTAGCCTGAAAGGGGTTTAGTTGGTGTGTGTGAGACAGCTCATTTGCTACCTCAGCCTGGTTTTTATCTTAAATTTTATTTGTGCTTGCACATTAAAGACGACTGTCCTTGATTCTTCATTTAAAAAAAGCGGATTCTAGCAATAGTTTTTACGCCTGAGATTGTACGGTAAAACTTGCTGCCATTCACTAGTGTGGACTGAATGGGTGGCAACTATGGGGAAATGACAACATTTTGTGGATAATGGTTCATTGCAAAATAGATTTTTTTAAAAATCAACTATGAACTACTTAATTCTTGGAATGATTAACTTTTTTTTTTATAATATACTGTATTAACTATAAACTATGAATTAGACCCAAATTCTAAAAAAGAGCATGTTCCCTGGGGTCATACACACCCTCGGTGGCCTAGTACCGCACCCGCCAGGGATGTCCACCCCACTATTTGACAGGGGCTAACGTAAGGGCAGGTTGATGGCTGTTTCCATACTGTAGTGTTATCCAACGCTGAAACTATGGCTATCGTTAATGAATCTTTTTTTTAATACATACAGGTGTTTGATTGCGATCCTCCACAGTGCTCTCCATCGCCTTCTTCACTCTTCACAAAGACAACAACAAATGGAGAGTTGGTGATTTCATCCTCATGTTGTTGTTCTTTTACATGTGGAGTGTCTGTCTCCTCCTTTTTAATTTGTGGGGGCCCTTGCCACTCAGGGCGGAAATATTCTTTACTGAGGGCTGCAGGACACAAAAAGACAAACACAGATATCTTAAATCCAGACTGGCTCAGTCATGCACTGTTACATGTAGTTGTTCTTTAACCTGAACAATCACAGGAGCAGGTTAATTGAATGTGAAAATATGCACTTTTAATAATTGTAAATATTTTTTGTTCCACAAAAAATAATGTTTTTAGTTCAGAAACATGAAGCACTATATCAAAGGTTTGTTTACGTTAATGTTTTAATGCATAAAAAGAACAAGCTTATTCTGATAATGAGGTAGGTTAGAGTATAAAAACAGAACTAGCTGATATCATTAGTACAGTAAATACAGTTGATATTAGAACAAAATCTAAAGAAACAAACTGGTCTTTACTTGGAGTTACCTTTCATTATTAAAGGTTTATTGATAGAAAAGCTGTTGTTACTGCATGAAAAAAAACATAAACATAAAATGTTATTTACATGCCTAAGAAACTGTAATAACGATTACATTAAAACAATGAACACTCACAAGTGAGAACGAGAAGCGAACAAACCTGTTTTCAGAACGACAACTCGAGGCTGCTTAGAAAGCACGTCGTGACGTCGCTCGTTGTCTTCTTGTGTTCCAACAAGTTCCTGCTTGAACTTTGCTGTCGCTCCTGTACACATTTCCATGCGACAATCGCATCACTTTGCACTCACTTGATCGCTTCTTGGCGACGTGTTGCTACCAAACGTCTGTTTGTTAGCGGCTAGCAAGCTAAATTATGCTAGCCAGACAACCTTAACCTGCATCCGGGTAAGTTTATCCAGACACGAATATCCGTTTATAGTGTCTGAATCCAGTTGAGTAGGATTGACAAATTGGATCCATCCACCCAGCTATAAACCTACAATTTCTAGTTACACATTTTTAACTTGCATACGCACGGGGACCGCACAGTACGTATTCACCAGTGAATCTTGTCTTAGTGTTGTTGCCGTAGCAAGCTACCCAAAATGGCCGACGTATTGCACATGCGCACTGTTGGTTGTGTGGGCATCGTCTCGACACGGCTTGAATTTAGTACAGACTGGACTAAAACCTCGACGTAGTACGTCATTTTCTACTTTCCTTGACTCAACCAGCATATAGTCAATCTTCCTGTCCGGATAAAAGTGTCTGGGTGCTTGTTCACGCTTCTCTGGCTTACTTTGCTTAGCTTGCTAGCCACTAACGAAGAGACTTGTGTTAGCAACACATCAATAAGAAGACAACAGGTGAGCGAAAAGCGTTGTTTTTGTCCCGTAAAAATGTCTGCAAAGAAGACCGTAGAGTACAAGGACCTTTGTGCAACAAAAGAGGACATCAAGCCACAACGACACCTTGGCACGGTAGAACCTCAAGTTGTCTTACACAGAGCAGGTTTGTTCACTCATCATTACTATCCTTTTTTTTTCTTTCTTTCTTCTTTTTTTTTTTTTTTTTTTACTAACAACCACGTAATATTGCGCTATATAGACAAGTTACAAGTTAACTTCTTTACCAGCTACATTATGGTGGCAAATCTTACATTTACCTTTTAAAGTGTCAAATTAATTATTAAATAAATCATTCCAGATTGAAAGAAAATAAGTAATTTAAAAGTAGCTTAAATTTGAGTTACTCATTAGAATACAGAGATTGTATTAATATTGTAAGGAAACTTATGACTTTCACATGCAAGTAACTAGTAACGTGTAATATTTTACATTTGGGAAATAACGTGCCCAACAATGGTCTTGAGAAGTTTTTTTATGTCTGTAGATTGTCAGCTTGCTCAGGTCATATGGAACATCAAAGTCACAACATAAAACTTGACTGAGGAAACCTGTACTTTTCTTTTCTTGTGTCCTGCAGATCTCAAAGAAGAAAATGTCCGTCATGAGGAACAACACCCAGAGTTCCCCCAAATTAAAGAGGAAGAGGAGGCAGAAATCCAAAATATTAAAGAAGAGCAGGATGATGAAATCATAAAGTTTCCATTGACTGATGTCAGTATGAAGAGTGAAGAAAGTAATGGCGAGGAGCGCTGTGGAGGATCCCAATCAGACTGTCTCATAGCGCCACTTTCAGATGGTGATGATATAACATCACACTCTTCTGACACTGACGACGCTGATGATGAACACACTAAAGGTGATATCACATGTAACATTGGCAACAAACGCATGAAATGTTGTCAGTGTGACAAAACATTTGTCAACAAGTCATCCTTGAAGAGACACACAAGAACACACACTGGAGAAAAACCTTTTACCTGCTCAGTTTGCGGTAAAAGGTACTCCAGGAAGGTGCATTTAACAAGCCACACAAGAACTCACACTGGTGAAAAACCTTTTGCCTGCTCAGTTTGTGGGAAAAGATTTTCTGTCAAGACAAGTTTAACAATGCACACAAGAACACACACTGGGGAGAAACCCTTTGCCTGTTCAGTTTGCGGCACACAATTCAGAGAGAAGGGCCATTTAAAAGCACACAGAAGAAAACACACAGGAGAAAAACCTTTTGCCTGCTCAGTTTGTGGGAAAAGATTCACTCAAAATGACGCTTTAACAGTTCATGCAAGAACACACACTGGAGAAAAACCTTTTGTTTGCTCAGTTTGTGGTAAAACATTCTCGATAAAGGGAAATTTAACAACACACACACGAACACACACTGGGGAAAAACCTTTTGCCTGTACTGTTTGTGGTAAAGGTTTTTCTATTAAATGTGATTTGAAAAAACACACAAGAAAGCACACTAGGGAGAAACCCTTTTCTTGTTCAGTGTGTGGTAAAACATTTTATAGAAATGAACATTTAATAAGTCACTCAAGAACACATACTGGGGAAAAACCTTTTGCCTGTTCACTTTGTGGTAAAACATTTTCTGTAAAGACAAGTTTAACAATGCACATAAGAACACACACTGGGGAAAAACCTTTTGTCTGCTCAGTTTGTGGTAAAACATTTTATAGAAATGAAGATTTAAAAAGGCACTCAAGAACACACACTGGAGAAAAGCCTTTTTCCTGCTCAGTTTGTGAAAAGAGATTCACTCAAAAGAGACTTTTAATAGTGCACACAAGAATGCACACTGGAAAAAGTTCTTTTGCTTGCTCAGTTTGATTGAATGTATAAATGACAATTTATTTTGCTCAGTCATTCAAAAAAAACAGCTCGAAAAGTTGTAGGCTGAAGCGCTCACTTATTTTCGCTCACCCTTTGTACTCGATGAACCCATTCAACTCAATTAAATCAAACATCACTCAGACATTACATCAAACAATATAGAATTAGAATTAGAAATCCCTTTATTTTCATTGTACTCAAGTGTGCAATGAGATTAGAGGGCTCCCCTCTCCAGTGCAATACAACAATAATACAGACAAATATATAAATTAGATAAATAAATAAGAGAGTGCAATGGAATTTAGTACTGAATAGGGTATATAAAAACACATCACAATGCTGTTATGCAAGGTAAGGGTGTTCTCGTAAGTACTTACAGTCTCTCTAATATGGTTTCTGATCCCTTCCTTTAGTTTACTGTAGTCATTGTCCGTGTTTATTCCGATTAACTTAAGCAATTATTTTGTGTAAATATTACATTTCCTTTTTGTTTTTTCCTGTTCTATTCTGTAAAAATTATATTTTTCTTTGTAATTACATTCTGTTTTTTTTGTCGTTGTTGTTTTCATGACTTAATCACACAGTGGGCGGAGTGATGAAATTTGAGCTGGCCCTTTGATTTTTTTTTTAATTACAATTGTCTGATTTAAAGGAAAAAGTGTGTCATCTTGATAAAATGCAGCTTCACTCAATGCCTTAGTTGGTTTACTGAATAAAAATTCATCAATCAATCAGTCAGTGTTTCCCAGAGGCTTTCTTACATCACTAGTATCATCTTCAATTTTGCAAAAATAGTACGTGTATTTGTCAAAACTATTTGTTGCAATGTAGTATTTCTCAAAATCCTTAGTTCATCTTTCAAACTAAAATGTCACCCCAGTGTCATCAGAATGATAAATCCTTGTGTATCGATATAAGTGTCATATTATGCTAAGTCAAGTTGTCAACAAATGTCTATCTATCCATCCAGCCATCTATGACGATATTAAAGTATTACATGTATTTTTCTTACATATTTAACTCCAATTGTGCATGCGCAGACGAGTATTAAAAATATATGTTACATAATCCGTGCATGCGCAAGGTTCCCGTGTTCATGGTGCAGATTGTGTAGGTTTCGCACATCGTGGCAGATGTTTTGATGTTTTTGATTTTTCAATGTTTATTAATTTTAAAAACACACTATTTCAGTATTATGCAAAAAATATGTTATAACACACATTAACGGACCTTTTTATATAATCGTAATTGGTCTATGTAATTAATTATAGGTCTAGTAATCGCTAATTAAATTACATTGATGGTGGTTCATCAAACAGGACGCTGACGTGTCTTGCTGCCATCACCCAAGCCCAGATTTGCTGTATCAGATGACTACAGAATGATGAACATTCAAACAAATCATAGTCAAATGTGTACACGCTGCAGCAAAAAATATAAAAATAATATGTATTTTTCTTTATTCTGTCCGAGTGTAGATGCCGTAGCTTGCTATCGACCGACATGTTGCGCATGCGCACCGCTGCCGGTATGGGCGTCGCAAATCATAGCTTGAGCGCGAGCCCCACTAAATAATTCTTCCTAAATGAGTACGGAACACACTCAAACCTTCACACAGTAGGTCCATTTGTACCTAAAAAAAATTACTTGTGTCCGGATAAACTTGTCTGAGTGCACGCTGAAGCTTCTCTGGCTAACTTATCTTAGCTTGCTAGCTGATAACAAGCAGACGAGTTTGTTCGCACCACATCTTTAAAAAAAGATCGAGAGTGCATAGTGTTGTCGCGTAAAAATGTGTGGAATAAAGACCGAAGAGTACAAGGAAGGACTTCGTGCAGCAGAAGAGGACGTCAAGCCACAACAGCACCTTTGCAAGTTGGAACCTCGAATTGTCTTACTCAGAACAGGTTTGTTCACTTCACATTCTTGCTAGTTTAGTGGCTACGTTTTACTCTTAAAAATATTCCAATGTTTATTTTTAATGGATTCCTTGTTAGGTTATATTTAACATGACATGTTTAACATCCAATAATCTGATGGTGTCTCATGATTACGTGGACACGGGTTAAAAACGGCACAGGGTCTTTATTTAACTTTTATTTGGGGGGGGGGGGTGACCCTGCAATAATCGTCACCGTTGATTTTTTGATTTATGAGCCCAATTTCCACGTACTGCTCCTCTTTCTGACTGTCTTTGTAGCACCTTCAGACTTCTCTGCAGCACCCCAAAACTTCTGATCCTCGAATCACTCCAGAACTGGACTATTCCTGTTAGTTGAAGATATCTCACATTTATTTTAATAGGGTTATTCATTTCATTTTAGATTACCTTAAACATTGTCAAAACATACAAAACAATAATACGTTAAATCAGAGTCATAACATGGGACTTGACTGAGTGTCACTTTAGTAACCCATGTGTTGGTCTTTGTGTTCTGCAGACCTCAGTGAAGAGTATTTCCATCCTGACGAACAAGAACACCTAAAAATTAAAAAGGAGGAGGAGACAGAGACCCTGCACATTAAAGAAGAAGAGCAGGAGAATGAAATCACCAAGTTCCAATTGACTGGTGTGAGTGTGAAGAGTGAAGAAGGTGATGGACACCATTGTGAAGGATCACAAACAGAAGACCTCAGACCACCACTTTCAGGAGGTGACGACATGGCGTCACATTCTTCTGACACTGAAGATGATGATGAGGAACACTCTGAAGGTGATCTAACAAGTCACACTGACAACAAACGAGTTAAATGTTCTCAGTGTGACAAAACGTTTGTCAACAAATCATCCTTGAAAAGACATACAAAAAGACACACCGGGGAGAAGCCTTTTACCTGCTCAGTTTGTAATACAACATTCTCCAGGAAGGAACATTTAACAGCCCACACAAGAAAACACACTGGGGAAAAACCTTTTGTCTGCTCAGTTTGTGGTAAAAGGTATTATCTAAAGCAAAGCTTAATAAGTCACACAATAACACACAATGAGGTCAAATCTTTTGCCTGCTCAGTTTGTGGTAAAAGATTCTTCCGGAAGGGAAATTTAATAAGCCACACTAGAAAACACACCGGGGAAAAACCTTTTTCTTGCTCAATTTGTGACAAACAGTTTTCTAGAAAATATGTCTTAGATTCACACACAAGAACCCACACTGGGGAAAAACCTTTTACCTGCTCGGTTTGCAGTAAAGGGTTTTCTAGAAAAAATGCCTTAAAAATACACACAACAACACACACTGGGGAAAATCCTTTATCCTGCTCAGTTTGTGGTAAAGGGTTTTCTCGAAAAAGTGACTTAAATATACACATGAGAACACACACTGGGGAAAAACCTTTTGTGTGCTCAGTTTGCAGAAAAGGGTTTTACAAAAAAAACGACTTAAAAGTACACACAAGAACACACACTGGGGAAAAACCTTTTTCCTGCTCAGTTTGCAGTAAAAGGTTTTCGCGAAAAAATGCCTTAAAAATACACACAAGAACGCACACTGGGGAGAAACCTTTTGCTTGTTCAGTTTGCGGCACACTATTTAGAGTGAAGGCCCATTTAAAAGTACACAAAAGAACACACACTGGAGAAAAACCTTTTGCCTGCTCGGTTTGTGGTGAAAGATTCACTCGTAGCTCATATTTAACAAAGCACACAGAAAATCAACACCAAAGATAAATAAGAATCATTTTTATTCCCCAAGTACAAAAAACACACAAAGAATTTTTCTCTGGTAGAATGAGCCCCCGTGGTATTGCAGTAACAAGTAACGTTGGATGGTCATTACACTCAACTAAATTATTTGTACAATTGCATTGTGACTGTGTGTGTACTTAAATGATGAAATCAAGGCATTGTAATTTCACTAATTAATATTAATACTTCAAAAGAATAAATAATCACAAAGTTAATAAAATATTTACTTCGCACTGACATCCGAACAATGTACTCGCCGGGCACAAAAGGAAGGCCCATTAGGTTACTTGGTTCTTATTTAGCTGGACTGATTTGATGGCACCTGACTTAATAACGGGAACAGGAAATGTCTGTAACACTGCGAGACAGAAACGTCTTATTTTATCATTGAAATGTTGTATTCTATACATTTCTACCATTGAACATTTAATATTATGTTCAAATGAAAGTGCATTTTTTTTTTTTTAGTCTTAGGTACTGGTAAACTTTTATACAGTGTTTTCACTTTTTTCCCAACAAAACCCGACAATAGCAACAGGTTGAAACTCGAAGATAAGAGACACAACTTTTGTGGTGTTACTGTTCAGCTGTCAGGCGCAGCTGTGTAAACTGTGGCACAAAAATCGCTATGTTAGCTTAAGCTAACATTCCAGAGAAATATTTTATACTATAAACTAATACCTTGATAGGCCAGTGAGGCCACTCTTCTTGGCTGACGTAGGTTGTAGCGTACCATATTTTTTCCCCGGTTTCCACTTCAATTAATGTTCAAAGTTGGATACGCCCCGATTTAATGTGGTTCGAGTCAGACAGTAGAACAGAAAGCAAAGCTGTGCTAAGCCAAATGAGCATATGTTGTTGCTCCCCCCCCCCCTGTATTTTGGTCAGTGATGCACATTCTTATTTGAACTGAAACGTTTGTAAATACCGTACTTTTGCATTTTTAAACCATTTTTTTTGTAATAACTGATGTATTCTGATTTTGACAGTGATGGTGAAAGTAAAACTGTAATAAATGTTGATATTTAAAGACTCAGAAGTGTTATTGTGGTTACAGCTGTAGTATCAGCGGACTTCCAGCTAGGCAGACCCTTCAGCCAACTGTGGCCGTTTGAAGTACCTCATTTTCGGATAGGCTGTGTAGGGAGTACCTCAAAGTCAAAGGGGGACTTTGAAGAGAAAGTAAGTCGAGCTAGCACTTACAGATGTAAATATAATATAACAATTTATGAGCAAGTTAGGTCACAAAAAAGCTCTCAGAACGCAATCTGAAAAAACAACAGAGGTGACAGAAACTGCACCTAAGCTGCACATAGGCTGCTCATTTCTTGCTCCTTGAAGTCAGCCATGGAAAGGCTAATCGTCCACATCCCGTTATTTATTAGTGACATATTTACAGTGACTTTGAATGGACAATTTGTGATTGGTCCCTTGTGTGACTACCACTAAAACTGGAGGGAGAAGAGGGGGCGCCGCCATAGTGATCATTACCAGGAGGCGTTTTTGACTCCTTCGTTTTGTATCGATTTCTTCAAAACAAATTGATAACGTTGAAAATGCAAGTTAATGCAATTTTCTTGATTAAAAAAATATAAATTAACCTTGTTGTTTTAAATAATGGACTATCCTGGATGATTTTTACGAAACTTTAATTAACAATTGAACGTTATTCGAGGACAACGTGTTGTTGACTGGTAACAGTTTGTGATGCAATATAAACACTCAAACACAGTCTGAAAGAAGAGTGAAGTCAGCGGTTACGCTGCGACACAATGTTGAAATTACAACATGAGACTTGAATGAGCTAAGTTTGAGTTTAGTGTTTGTTTTCTCGTGTCCTGCAGACCTTGAAAATCATCTTGGTCCTGGGCAGCAGCAGCCAGAGTCCGCCCACATTAAAGAGGAAGAGGAACCACAGTCTCCTCACATTAAAGAAGAACAGGAGGGCGAAATCAATAAGTTTCCCATAATTGGTTACCGTGTGAAGAGAGAAGATGGTGATGGAGACCACGATGGAGGATCCCAATCAGACGGCCTCTTAGCACCACTTTCAGATGGTGACAACATAACATCACAGTCTTCAGATACAGAAGACAACAATGATGATGATGATGATGACCACTCAAAAGGTCGTATGACATGTCACACTGACAACAAACGAGTCAAATGTTCTCTGTGTGACAAATCTTTTGTCAGCAAGTTATGCTTGAAAAGACATACAAGAAGACACACTGGAGAAAAACTTTTTGTCTGCTCAGTTTGTGGGAAAAGATTCATGCAGAAGGCAGATTTAGCAAGGCACACGAGAACACACACTGGTGAAAGACCTTTTACCTGCTCAGTTTGTGGGAAAGGATATTCTCAAAGATGGACTTTAACTGCTCACACAAGAACGCACACTGGAGAAAAACCTTTTGCCTGCTCAGTTTGTGGTAAAAGATTTGCTCAACGATGGACTTTAACCACTCACACAGGAAGACACCCTGGAGAAAAACCTTTTGCCTGCTCAATTTGTGGTAAAGGGTTTCCAACTAAATTAAATTTGAGACTACACTCAAGAACACATGCTGGGGAGAAACCTTTTGCCTGCTCTGTTTGTGGTATGAGATTCAGACAGAATGCACAGTTAGAAGAACATACGAGAACACACACTGGAGAAAAACCTTTTGCCTGCTCATCTTGTGGTATAAGATTCAGACAGAAGGCACAGTTAGATGAACATACTAGAATACACACAGGAGAAAAACCTTTTGCCTGCTCAGTTTGTGGTGTAAGATTCACTCAGAACTCAAAATTAACAAGGCACACAAAAATACACACCGGTGAGAAACCATTTAGTTGCAGAGTGTGTGATAAAAGATTCTCCCGTAAAGATCAGGTTAAGAGACACAAGTGTGCTGGTGAGAAGCGCAGTGGTCAGTGAAGCGACAAAATCAACTGAAGCAACTGCAGCTGAGTTGTGGATAGCGTACGCCTTCCCTTCTTTACAGCAGGGGTCTACAAGTCCAGTCCACAGGAACCCCTATCCGGTATATTTTGGATGTTTCCCGAGCACTAACACTCCTGGTTCAAATGAAGGATCATTAACAGGCTTGTGTAAAAGTTGCTGATGATCTGATCATTTGAATAATGTGTTTTGGATTAACTAAGACTTTTCTCAAATTTCCCCATTGTGGGACTAACAAAGGACATCTTTATCTTTATCTTTATCTTTATCTTTATCTTTATCTTTATCTTTATCTTTATCTTTATCTTTATCTTTATCTTTATCTTTATCTTTATTTCAGTGCTGAGTTAGAAAAATATCAGTTTGCCAAGCGGCAGTTCCAGGATCAAGTAAGAGATCTTTTTGTAAGTAATTTACACATAATACAAACAATAAAGCATGGAAATTTGTTATTAAAATTATAATTATTATTATTTTGGTATATTTGACAAAATAATAGTTTTCCTGAAGTTGGACTCTGCCAAGCGACAAATCCGGAAATGCGACGTCATTCCAAGGCAAGTATGGCAGAGCTCTACATCAAAGTGTATTACAACAGTCGGAAATTGACTCAGAAAGCCAAATATCAAACGTACCTGAAGGGATCCAGGTATTTGAAGATATTAAGGGCCCTGGCCACGTTGGGGTATTGGCACATTGGAAATGGGATTTTTTTAAAATGCCGCAATTAATCTCTAACATATGGAATCTGCCAATCCAGGTATGTGTGTAAAATGTAATAAATTATGGTGAATATTTAGACCCCCATTTGGTCCCTTCTCAACGTTTGCTCTTTTCCCCTGAAATGGGATTTTGAGGGTTTTTTTTCCTTTTCCATTTTGGGGGTTTGGATCAAGTTACGCTGCCAAACTCAATCAACTGTGGGGGCATATGAAGCCCCTCAATACTTTTTTTTGTAAGGCAAAGGACTAAAGGAAGCGCTAAGAAAAATCTGGCATCGTGTAAATTATGACTGTAGCATTGTGTGTAGGTGACTGTAAATAAAGTGAATGAAAAAATTCAAGACTGATTCCTGAGCTTACTCAACCGCTCAAACCAAAATGTCCAGCACTGGAAGCCCACAGATAATTGTGGCCCATCTTTGCGATGAATTGCATGTTTTGTCATAGTGTTGTAACCGTACTTACTTTCAAATTTTACCGACCTGCAGCACTGACTTGCAAATCGCCTTATATTTTGCGATAAAAATGGGGGGCTGGACAATCGAAACTAATGATGGCAAGTCATTTAATGTTAACCCCCAGCTATATTTTTTTAATTATTGATGGTGTCAAGTTTAGCATCTTAGAATGTTTATATGGTGGTTAAATGGTAAAACGTCTGTGTTGCATCTGTATATGGCTATACATCGTCACTGTCGAGTGGAATCCTCGAATTGTCCAAATGACAACTTTATTTTAATTTTAAAAAAAAAGTCGCCCGAGCCGTTAACTTTTCAGGCACAGCTTCGTTCACGTTGTATTTTACCTTGTAGTGCTATACACGTCAACATTTATTTCCAACGCGCACCTAAGTGTTTTGTCCTTTTTACTTTGCCGTACCTTGCTATCAAAATGGCCGACCTGTTGCGCATGTGCGCTGCAGATATTGAAGGCGCTGCAGATGTGGTTTAGGCACCTGCATCACTAAATAATCCCTCCTGAATTAGTTCCCAACGAACTAATGCCCCGACGCGATACGTCAATAACTACTGACTGGACCACATTAAATTAAACCCTCGTGTCCGGATAAGATTGTCTGGGCGCACGTTTTAGCTTATCTGGCTAACTTAGCTTAGCTTGCTAGCTGCTAACAGAGAGACTTTTTCGTATCACATAGCTCAAACGAACAAGTGATTGTAAAGTGTATTGACTTTCTCGTGAAAATGTGTGCTAGACATATAGCAGAGTACAAAGAGGAACTTTGTGGAGCAACAGAGGACATTAAGCCACATTGTCACCTTTGCGAATTGGAACCTCGAGTTGTCTTACACAGGACAGGTTTGTTCCCTTCTCATTCTCACTTTTTTGTGGCTGCGTTCGAATAATTTGTAAAGGAATTACTAGCGCATTACGTTACATTTACTAAAACATAAACATCCAATATCGGGTACGAGATGGTGATGGTGCCCCCTCATGATTTTGTGGAGCCAGCTGATTCATCAATATTACAGAATTTTGGGGATGAGAGGATTGTGCCTGAGACTCCGATGTTTGCCTATCTACGGTGTCAGAAAAAAAATTCTTATTACTTTTAATTGCCCTTCTCAGAGCAGGGAAGCTCATTACTAAGCATTTTAGACTAGTTTTTAAAACTTGCATCTGTTATATGATTAAAAAGAACGTACATTTCCAAAATATTTTCCACAGGGTTCAGTTTGTTGGAATGTTTTTATTTTTTTAAACAAACCACACCTTTAGGTTGTATGAAAAATAGTGATATCAAGCACAATTCCTTCAAAGCATTAACATAAATGTGATAAATTATCATAAATCTTATGAAAATACATATACTTGCAGAAATCACATCTTAATGCATCTTATATCACCATAAACAATGGCGAAAACATTTAGAAACAAAAATACACTATGTCAAAGTCACTAACCTTAATTGGAAGTGTTTGAATGGCACAGATGACAAAACTTGCCCAAAGTAATTCATGTTACTTAAAAATATCGTATATCGCAATAATATAAAATCAAATTACTGTAACAGATAGCTGTAAATTCAGATTTGGCTGAAGTCAATTTTGGAATGGCACACAGATCAAGAAAGAATATCTTATATTAAGTCTGTGTCGATTCAGTCGTCCTAATTATGGTAATCCCCAAAGATTGAATATGTTGAAGATGTTTCACTTTTAATCCTGTTCAGATCATCTTCTATTATCGTAAACATTGCCAAAACCTTTTAGATGCAATAATACACAATGTTAAAGTAATTTTTTGCTTTCATGCCGAATGCAGTCCTCAATGAGGATCATCTAGGTCCCGAGCAGCAGAAACCAGAGTGCATCGAAATCAAAGAAGAGGAGGAGCAAGAGTCTCCTCACATAAAAGAAGAAGCGCAAGAGGATGAAATCACAAAGTCTTCATTGACTGGTGTCAGTATGAAAAGTGAAGAAGGTGATGGAGACCTCTGTGGAGGATCCCAATCAGACGGCCTCATACCACCGCTTTCAGATGTTGACAACATAACATCACAGTCTTCTGACACTGACGACGTTGATAAAGATGATGAACACTCGAAAGGTGATATGACACGTCTCACTGATAGTGGACGAGTGAAATGTTCTCAGTGTGACAAAACCTTTGTCAACAAGTCATCATTGAAAAGACACACAAGAACACATACTGGGGAAAAACCTTTTGGCTGTTCAGTTTGTGCTAAAAGATTCTCACGGAAGGGAGATTTAACAAGCCACACAAGAAAACACACTGGGGAGAAACCTTTTGCCTGTTCTATTTGTGGTAAAAGGTATTCTCTAAAGGATAGCTTAATAAGTCACACAAGAACTCACACTGGAGAAAAACCATTTGCCTGTTTAGATTGTGATAAAGTATTTTCTAGAAAGGGAGATTTAATAGTTCACACAAGAACGCACACTGGAGAAAAACCTTTTGCTTGTTCAGTTTGCGGTAAAACATTTTCTCTAAAGGAAAGTTTAGTCAGACACACAAGAACACATACTGGGGAAAAACCCTTTGCATGCTCAGTTTGCGGGAAAAGTTTCTCGAGACAGGGGCATTTAAGAGATCACTTAAAAACTCACACTGGAGTGAAGCCTTTTTCCTGCTCAGATTGTGGTAAAAGTTTCTCTTCAAGGACACATTTAACAAGACACACAAGAAGACACACTGGAGAAAAACCTTTTGTCTGCTCAGATTGCGGTAAAAGATTTTCTACAAAGGGAGAATTTACAGCTCACACAAGAACACACACTGGGGAAAAACCTTTTGTCTGTTCATTATGCGATAAAAGGTTTTCTACAAACGATCACTTAAAAACACACACAAGAACACACACTGGGGAAAAACCTTTTGCCTGTACACTATGTGGTAAAGGGTTTAAGATAAAGAAAGAATTAAAAATACACACAAGAACACACACAGGGGAGAAACCCTTTGAATGTTCATTTTGTGGCTCACGATTCAGACAAAAGGGACATTTGAAAGCACACAGAAGAACGCACACTGGAGAAAAACCTCTTGGCTGTTCAATATGTGAAAAAAGATTCACTCAAAGGAAACTTTTGAATGCACACATAAGCACACACACTGGAGAAAATCATTTTACCTGCACAGTTTTTGGTCAAACATTGTCTACAAAGGAAAATTGAACAAGGCACACAAGAAGACACACTGCCTTTTTGTCTGCTCAATTTGTCAAAAGTCAAATTTAACAAAACACCTAAACACACATGGAGACAAATCGTTCAGCTACATAGCGTATGATAAACTATTCAATTTTAACAATCAAGTTAAGAGATAAGTGTTTTAGTGGGGAGCAGTGAACACTGAAGCTGCAAAATAAGATGAAGAGACAAAGGCTGTCTTCGGCATCAGTGACTCCTTCACTCCGAATTTCTGAATGATTGAAAAAAGAATGAAAAGATGTTGGCAAAGTGATTTGTCTACAAGTGCACATGTTCCCTTTGAACAAGAATGTGTTGAAAACAATGGGATTATAGTCTAATTGCGGCCTCATTCGACTAACAGAGGTGAAAGCAATTGACTTTTGCATCTACCGTGAATAATTTTTTGTGCGGCAAATGATTTTCCTACTGTACTGTTCACTAGGCAGCCCTCCTGAAATAGATTTTTTTTTATCGGGTTTGGATCAGATAATTAATACTTACTCTTCAGGCTTGACCGATTACAATATTTTGCAGAAAATAGTCCTGATAACAGAAGAGTTTCTATGGAATGAATTTTTAAAAAATGGAACCCAATTATCTAGTCTTAATCAATTTGGTCCCCTTTGTTGCTTGATTATGGCGTTTTCACTTAAAAATGCATGAAATTAGTTGGAAGTTTGTTTACCCATTTTTTTCATAAAATACATATATTGTGTAGATTAAGCAATGAAAGGGATGAATACAAAAATCTTATTAAATCCAATTATTCAGTGGCCAGAAAAAGTCCCATTCTCAATCAAAATATGTGATTGTACAACGCATTTTCAAGTAATATTGTAAAGTGGTAAAAATTAAATGGAATACAATTTTTTTCTAATGTTGAGCAACACACATTTTTCATCTTGTTCTAAAGGCATCGTTTGATTCAACTGTGCTGTCTCAGTCTGAACACTGGGAGGCACCACCAAAAGAGCTACCTCACTTAGAAAAAGGAATAAAGAAGGCACCATGAAGAGTTCTGGCATCATGTTGACTTTATACTGTAGCATTGTGTGCTGAGCTGTAAATAAAGTGAATAAAAAAAGAAAGACCAGACTGATTCTTTAGATTACAATGCTGTCTGTCCGCTTGTTTGTCATATTTTCAGAAGCCTTTTTGACAATTTGCTGCATCACACATTTTCCAGGCTATCAATAGGTATTTTGTCCTAGCGTGGTAGCCATAGCATGACCACGAACAGGGCCGACTTTTTGCGCATGCGTACTACATATTATGTATCCACTGTACACCGTGGCTTGGACACGCGGTTCACAAAATAATTCTTCTCGAATTAATCCTGACCAGAATAAAATCTCGACACATTACGTCCGTAACTACTGAACTGGACTAAACTGTAATAAATGCAATTTTTGTGTCCATATAAACTCGTCTGGATGCCCGTTGAAGCTTCTCTGGCTAACTTAGCTTAGCCTGTTCGCAGCTAACAAAGAGACACGTCTGTTTGCAACATACCGCAGAGAAGACAAGTGACTGTAAAGTGTTGTTATTGTCGTGTGAAAATGTGTGCACAAAAGACCGAAGAGTCCAATGAAGAATTTTGTGAAACAGAAGAGGACATCAAGCCTCAACGTCATCATTGTAAGTTGGAACCTCGAGTTGTGTTAGTTTTTTTTACACAGGTTTTGTTCATTCATTCTCGCTTGATTTCATAAGTACGTTCTCTCATTATTATCGCTTTACTTTACATTTACTAACGATACGTTGGCAATCAAATCGACGTGATCTTTACACCATCAAAACATACAATGATATGCTCCGATTGCTTTATATCAGGTACTACTTCTTCTTTGCGTGGAGCGCGTCGTAAAATCAACGTCTGATTGTAAATCCGAGACAGACGCGATGCTTGCCCGTTTGCATACCCATTCAAGTTTTAATTCGTATTGCTGTTCAGCAGTAATCTGTCAATTTTTCAGCAATACAAATGTTCTTAACTCGCTCTTGCACACATTTTCACATGATAATAACCACACTTTAGACTTAATGTCTGCTGCACTTGAGAGCCTTCGTCGTACACCAAGACGCGTTTATCCGGACACAAGCGATTTAATGGGCTACGTTGTACACCATTAAAGAGATCGACGTAGTGTGTCAACCAAAACCAACATACCCTTGCTGTCACCAGACAAAGATCTAGCGAACATTCTTCACCCATTCACACACAGTCATTCTATGACTCCAGGCTCTTGGCATAATAAGTGTCAGCACTCTTCATTACAATCAAGCAGAGCTGGGCACTTTTCTTCCAGTCAGCTGAAACATAGAAAACATGGACATTTCACCTTTATTCCAATAGACTCTTTCAGCTCATCTTACTCAAAGTATGATCTTAAACATTGGCAAAAAGTTCAGACACAATAATACACAATGGCAAAGCCACAGCATGAAACTTGACTGAGCAAAGCTTGACTGAAGCAATGTTTCTTTTGTTGTGCAGACTTCAGTGAAGAAGATCTTGGTCATGAGCTGCAGGAGCCAGAGTCCCCCCAAATAAAAGAGGAGGAGGAGCCAGAGCCTCCTCACATTAAAGATGAAGAGCAGGAGGGTGAAATCACCAAGTTTCCATTGACTGGTGTCAGTGTGAAGAGTGAAGGAGGTGATGGAGAGCACTTTGGAGGATCACAATCTGACGGTCTCTTGGCTCCACTTTCAGAAGGTGACGACATGACATCACACTCTTCTGACGATGAGAATGATGATGATGATGGTGATGAACAGTCTAATGGTGATATGCCACGTCACGCTGACAACAATCGAGTGAAATGTTCTCAGTGTGACAAAACCTTTGTCAGCAAGTCATCCTTAAAAATACATGCAAGAACACACTCTGGAGAAAAACCCTTTGCCTGCTCAGTTTGTGGTAAAAGATTCGCTCATAAGGGACATTTAAAAATTCACACAAGAACACACACTGGGGAAAAACCTTATGTCTGCTCAGATTGTGGTAAAGCATTTTCTGTAAAAACAAGTTTAACACTCCACACGAGAACACATACTGGCGAGAGACCTTTTGTCTGCTTAGCTTGTGGCAAAAGATTCATTGATAAAGGGCATTTAACAACACACATAAGAACACATACTGAAGAAAAACCTTTTGCCTGTTCGGTGTGTGGTAAAGGGTTTTCTATAAAAGGAGAATTGAAAATACACACAAGAACACATACTGGGGAGAAACCCTTTCCCTGCTCAGTTTGCGGAACAAGATTCAGACAGAAAGGACATTTAAAAGCACACAGAAGAACACACACTGGGGAAAAACCTTTTCCATGCTCAATTTGTGAAAAAAGATTCACCCAAAAGAGACTTTTAATAGTACACACAAGAATGCACACGGGAGAAAATCCTTTTGCTTGCTCGGGATGTGAAAAAAGTTTCTCTCAAAAGAGACTTTTAATAGCACACAGAACAATTCACACTGGAGAAAATCCTTTTGCTTGTTCAGTTTGTTGTAAAACCTTTACCAGAAAGGAAGATTTAACAAGGCACACGACAACACACTCTGGAGAAAAACCTTTTGCTTGTTTTGTTTGTGGTAAATCATTCTCTCGAAAGGATAGATTAACAAGGCATACAAGAACACACTCGGGAGAAAAAGCTTTCGCCTGCTCAGTTTGTGGTAAAAAATTTTCGACAAAGGAAGATTTGACAAGGCACTCAAGAACACATTCTAGAGAAAAACCTTTTGCCTGCTCAGTTTGTGGTAAAACATTCTCTGCAAAAGGCAACTTAAGAAAGCATTCAAAAACACACTCTGGAGAAAAACCTTTTGCCTGCTCAGTTTGTGGTAAGAAGTTCACTGTAAAGAAAAGCTTAGCAATGCACACAAGGACACACACCGGAGAATATCCTTTTGTCTGCTTTGTTTGTAGTAAAAGATTCACTGATAAGGGACATTTCACAGCACACACCAGAACACACACTGGAGAGAAACCCTTTTCTTGCTCAGTTTGTGACACACAATTCAGACAGAGGAGTCATTTAATAGCACATAGAAGAACACACACTGGGGAAAAACCTTTTCCTTGCTCAATTTGTGGTAAAAAATTCACTCGGAACTCAGATTTAACAAGACACACAAAAACACACACTGGAGATAAAGCATTTAATTGCAGTGTATGTGACAAAAGATTCTCTCGCAAGGATCAAGTTAAAATACACAAGTGTGCTAGTGATAAGAGCAGTTGAAAATCGTTGCTCTGAATAACATGTAATCGTCCCTAATAAATATGTATGGCCCGAACAGATTTTGTGCAACAAATAATTGTATCGGTTTTGCAAGTCCTTAGAGGCCTAATCTAACAATTTGCGACTGCACTGCTCACTCGGTACCTCTCCTTAAGCACATATTTCTTCTATTTTTTTTTCATCATAAATGAATTCTTAACTTGCATATGACCGTTGAAGAGAAAGAAAGATGGGTTGGATTCCAAAAGACTTTGTTCGTCCTGCTCCTTTTCCGACATGAGCTTTCCTACCATTTTGTTTGGAGGATATAATATAAAATAAGCTATGTATGTATGTTTCTCTGTATTTTATTGTAAAATGCCATTACCTGAAATAAATAAAATAAAATAATCATCCGACTTCCCCAATATTTATGAAGTTGGGATAATCTGTAAGACCGAAAACAATGGTTTGCAAATCCTTTTCTACCAGAAATGGTGGTTAACCTCCCTAGATTGGTGCTGTGGAAAAAAAAAACTTCCAGAATGCCTTGCTCTGAGATGCATGCAAGTGACCTATTGGCATTCGAAAATGAGTCAGCGTAGAAAAAGGGTGGAGCAATGTAGGCTACGAAAGTATGCTTCGAAGCAGCCCTCGCTCACGACCCGTCTCCATGGAAATGAAGGCCAGACTTCAACGGTAGATTTCAAGGCTGCATGATTTGGACACCAGCGTGGGGTCGAAGCACGCCGGAAGTTGCGCCATGTGACCGACAAATGCAGCCGACTCCGGCCTTCCTGTGTGGAGTTTGCATGTTGTTCCTGTGCCTGGGTGGGTTTTCTCCGGATACTCCGGTTTCCTCCAGTATTTCAAAAACATGCATGGTAGGTTGATTGGACACCCTAAAATTTCCCTTATGTTTGTTTGTGAGCGCTGATGGATGTTCGTCTTTGTGTGGCCTGCGATTGGCTGACAAGCAGTTTAGGGTGTACCCCGCCTACTGAATTTCTGTTAAGTATTAAACCTGGGTGTACAAAGTTTCATTTTTTTACATACTGTGTATATTTTTTTCATGTATGTATATTTTTCGTGTATAAACGAACCAACGATTTATGTTGTAATATTAGTTATTGATAAAATAATTTCTCCTAAAGAAATACAAAGTAAACAAACAATAACATACATTAAGGTCGTTTTTTTAAGGTAACAATTTGTGTGTATAATTGTAATGACTAAATGGTCACCCAGAGTTAATCATTAGCGAATCAATATTTTCTCAAATGAACACTGTGATTAGCTCAATCTAATTGATAAGATTCATCTAATTAAAATAATAATCACTGTACATCACAGTACCTGTTCTCACGTAAAGCATTTGTAAAGAATTCCAAGACGAGGCCTCTGGGGGAGAGGCCCTTTGGCCTCGTCAAGGAAAGAATACCCACAGTGGAATTCCTACACCCCGGTTGTTGTCATGTTTACAGGTGATATTGTGTCCAAATGAAATCCTGATACCTTAAATTTGTCTTTGATTCTTTAATATGACATTACCCCTTTCTAATGCATTAGCATTGTGCAGGCTGCGGCGTCATTGGTATTTTGTCCTTTCCGGTCGCCATACTATTGTATCAAAGATGGCCGACCTGTTGCGCATGCGTACTGCAGTTCGTGTAGGCACCCCAGATCGCGACTTGGACACGCGTTTCGCGAAATCATTCTTCTCGAATTGCTTCTGAACGGACAAACACATCGTACGCGCATAATTGTTTTACTGGACTTAAACGTCATAAATGAAATCTAGGTGTCCGGATAAACTCGTCTGGGTGCACATTAAAGCTTCTCTGGCTAACTGACCTTGCTAGCCGCTAACAAAGAAGTGCGTCTGTTTGCAACACATCGCCAAGAAGAGATTAAGTGAGTGTAAAATGTTGTGATTATCGAGTAAAATGTTTACAAGAAAGGTAGAGGAGTACAAGGAGGAACTTAGTGCAACTAAAGAGGACAACGAGCGACAACAACTACTGGACCCGCTTTGCAAGTTGGAACCTCGAGTTGTCTTTCACAGAGCAGGTTTGTTCTTAACTGTTTTACCAGTCAGAATTCACCATTTGATCTTATTCTCTTTGATCTATTCCTGCTGTAACACACCAAACATGTAACATGTTTTGATCTCAGGTTTTGGACAGGGGTGATACAGGTTTGGCCACCGTGTGCAAGTCTGATATTACTCCCCGTTGTCCAAGGAACAGTTAGCGACTTTGTGTGGATGCTCAGATGTATGGAATATTAGGGGAACATTGGATACAATATACACAAAGTCTAAGTCACAAGACTAAGCAATTCTTGACTTTAGCAACACGTGTGTTTGTTTTCTTGGTTTCTGCAGACCTCAAAGAAGATCTTTGTGATGAACAGCAGGAGTCGGTCTCTCCTCACATTAAAGAAGAAGAGCAGGAGGACAAAATCACCAAATTTCCATTGACAAGTGTCAGTATAAAGAGTGAAGAAGCTGATGGAGAACACTGCGGAGGATTCCAATCGGACGGCCTCATGCCGCCACTTTCAGATGGAGATGACTTCACGTCACGGTCTTCTGACACTGACGACGACGATGATGATGAAGGTGATAAGACATGGCGCACTGAATATAGACGAGTGAATCTTTCTCAGTGTGCCAAAATATTTGTGAACAGCTCAAAATTGAAAGGACACACAAAAACGCACACTGGGGAGAAACGCTTTGTCTGCTCAGTATGTGGTAAAACATTTTCTAGGAATGCAAATTTAACAAGCCACTCAAGAACACACACTGGGGAAAAACCTTTTGCCTGCTCTGTTTGTGGTCGAGCATTTTATGTCCAAACAAGTTTAACAATGCACACAAGAACACACACTGGTGAGAAACATTTTGTTTGCTCAACTTTTGGTAAAACATTTTATACAAATACAAATTTAACAAGGCATGCAAGAACACACATTGGAGAAAAACCTCTTGGCTCTTCACTATGTGATAAATCTTTTAACACAAATAAAGATTTAACAATGCACTCAAGAACACACACTGGAGAAAAACCTTATGCGTGTTCATTTTGTGGTAAAACATTTTATACAAATAAAGATTTAACAAGGCACACAAGAACTCATAGAGGAGAAAAACCTTTTGCCTGTTCAATATGTGATAAAGGGTTTACGACAAAAGGTGACTTAAAAAAGCACAATAGAACACACACAGAGGAAAAACCTTTTGCTTGCTCAGTTTGTGGGACAAAATTCAGACATATGTCAACGTTAAAAGCACACAGAAGAACACATACTGGAGAAAAACCTTTTCATTGCTCAGTTTGTGGAAAAAGATTCACTCAAAAGAGGCTTTTAATAATACACACAAGAATGCACACCGGTGAAAATCCTTTTGCTTGCTCAGTTTGTGGTAAATCTTATACTAGAAAAGAATATTTAACAAGGCATACGAGAGCACACTCTGAAGAAAAAACTTTTTCCTGTTCTGTTTGTGATAAAACATTCTCCACAAAAGAATATTTAAGGAGGCACATGCGAACACACTCTGGAGAAAAAACATTTGCCTGCTCAGTTTGTGGTAAAACATTTCTTACAAAGGAAGATTTAACAAGACACACAAGAGCACATTCTGGGGAAAAACCCTTTGCTTGTTCAGTTTGTGGTTAAAACCTTCGCAAGAAAGGACTATTTAAAAAACACACACAAGAACACACTCCGGGCATAAACCTTTTGCCAGCTTAGTTTGTGATAAAAGATTCATTCAAGAGGATCATTTGGTAAAACATGAGAAAACACACTGAAGGTTGCTCAGGTGTTTGTAATGATTCAATCTGAACATAAAAAATTGCCTCAAATATCCATACAGAAAAAAAACAGCTGTAAACACAAGATTTTATGAAAGCATGCGCGAGGGAGAATTGTTTCCATTAATATTTAATCAGAAAACAAAACGTCACTACACAAACACCATACAGTTAACATATTTACAATCAGTGGCATTGGCTGAATATTGTATTCCATGAATACATAAGTGAACATAGATCCAAGGTTTGAATGCCTTTTGCAATCGTGGTGTGTCTCAGGGTCTTAATCTATTGTTTGACTTCACTTTCACAAATGAGTGGTTTTAAATCATTTTATCAACATTTGTGTATGTATTTGCCCTTTAACCAACAACTTTTTATAAATCTTTTATTTTTTTTGGCCCAAGTGAAAAGGCAATGGAGGACAGCAATATATGTTCAAAGCAAAAGGAAAAACTGGGGTTCCATAGAAGCGAACAGAAATAAAATCCTATACTTCTTTATATATATTTTTTTTAAAGAATGGGCAATTGTAAAATCAACGCATTACATTTTTAGGCAAACTTCACAAAAACAACGATTAGTATATCTACTCACAATTGCTTACATTATTGTAGACTTTGGGTAGAATCTGTGAATGAGTCTAAAATTATTCTTTTTAAGAGCCTTTTCACTGTACCTTATTTTCGTAATTTCGTAGTTCGATATGTTTCTTGTTTTTTTTGCTTTTAAATGTTTCATTATTTTTTTGTCTGAAATGTGTTTGAATGTTGTCTATGAATGCTCTTTTTTTGTGAGCTACCATTTATCAATTGGTGTGCTTTTGATTGCGTGAAGCACGTTGATTGTCTTTGTGTATGAAATGCGCTTTTTAAATAAAGCCGCCTTTCCTAAAGGTACGTCTTTCATTTTATTATTAAGCTCATATTTTATATCATTGATCTCCTGTTAAAGCCAGCCTCGTTTTCAAAGTCCTTAGTTAATTCTTCCAAACATGTCAATATTTATCCGTCTGTCTGTCCGCTCGTCCGTCAATCTAAAATACATTTCACGTTGCGATTTTTTTACGCATACGTATTATGCAGGCACCTAAACGTATTTCGTCCTCGTTTAGTTGCCATAGAATAAGAACAAAAGATGCCCGACCTGTTGCGCATGCGCATTGCAGATAGTGTAGCGCCTCAGATCGTGTCTTTGACTTGCACGTCACTTAATAATTTCTATCGAATTACTACTGAACGGACTAAAGCCCCGACACTTGGCCTAAAACAGAATTAATTAAATCTTCGTGTCCGGATAAACTCGTCTAGGTGCACGTTGAAGCTTCTCTGGCTAAATTATCTTAGCCTTCTCGCAGCGAACAAAGCGACAAGTTTTGTTAGCAACACATCGCTAAGAAGAGCTCGAGTGAGTTTTAAGCGTTGTGAAAATGTGTGCTAGAAAGATAGCAGAGTACAAGGAAGCGCTTGGTGCAGCAAAAGAGGATATCAAGCCACAACGACACCTCTGTAAGTTGGAACCTAAAATTGTCTTTCACAGAGTTTGTTCGAATCTGTTCCACCACAACAATTCATATGAAAGATTACAAGGAATATGTAAAAATTGGCGACTCCACAAACTCGACTACCTCTAAAGAAAAGATAACTAAACCTGCGCAACACGCTCACACGAGACAGTAAACATTGGCAAGGTATCAATTACATTACTTCCTGGATGCGGGTAAAAGTTGGCCGGATGTTCGACATTCGTGAGTTCTTGCACTCTTTTACTCAGTCTTATAGCTACATTAGCCGACTAATTTATATGTATCATGTGTAGGAAAATTCGTGTCGATCCGCGACATTACTGCGCTGGCCCAATTGACTCGAATGTATAAACGTTAACTCAACATATTTTGCTTTCTTTAGCAGAAAATAATCATCCAACTCAACTCAACGTCTTTCCTATAGCGGCCCAAGACGGTGTATGACAAATAGATTAAGTTCAGCATCAAACAATGCAGCCACAAACACAGCAATAATAGGCCAATGACACCCTTTGTCTGTATTTTACTGCCTGGGATATTTCTGTCTGATATCTTCATCACAAATGCAGACAGGGTGGACTTGTATGAAAGGTCAGACTTGTTAGAAACAATAATACACAACATTATGGTCACAACGTGAGACTTGACTGAGCAAAGCTTGACTTTGTCAACCTGTGCCTTTGTCTTTTTATGTCTTGCAGACTTCAGTGAAGGATATATCCATCCTGAGCATCAGAGGCCAGATTCTCCACAAATTAAAGAGAGGGAAAAGCGAAAGACCTCATACATTAAAGAAGAAGAGCAGGAGGACGCTATCACCAAGTCTCCATTGAATGGAGTTTGGGTGAAGAGCGAAGAAGGAGATGGAGAACACTGTGGAGGATTCCAATCAGACAGACTCTTAGCTCCCCTTTCCGACTCTGATATCACGTCACACTCTTGTGACTATGATGATGATGATCATGATGAACACTCTAAAGGTGCTGTGACTGGCAACAGACGAGTGAAATGTTCTCATTGTGACAAAACATTTATCAACAAGTCATCCTTGAAAGTACACACAAGATCACACACTGGAGAAAAACCTTTTGCCTGCTCAGTTTGTGGTAAACGATACTCCTGGAAAGGACATTTAACGAGACATACAAGAACACACACTGGGGAAAAACCTTTTGCGTGCTCAGTGTGTGATAAAACATTTTCTGTAAAGACAAATTTAACAATGCACTCAAGAACACACACTGGTGAGAAACCTTTTTCCTGCTCAATTTGTGGGAAAACGTTTTCTTTAAAAACAACTTTAACATTGCACACAAGAACACACACTGGTGAGAAACCTTTTCTCTGCTCAGTTTGTGGTAAACGGTTTCCTATAAAAGGTGAATTAAAAAATCACGCAAGAATACACACTGGGGAAAAACCTTTTGCATGCTCAGTTTGTGCTAAACAGTTTTCCGTAAAACGTCAATTAAAAAAGCACACAAGAAGACACACCGGGGAGAAGCGCTTTGTCTGCCCAGTTTGTGGTAAAACATTTTATAGAAATACCGATTTAACACGGCACGCAACCACACACACTGGGGAAAAACCTTTTGCCTGTTCAGTTTGTGGTCAAACATTTTCTCTAAAGACAAGTTTAACAACGCACATGCGAACACACACTGGGGAAAAACCTTTTGTCTGCTCAGTTTGCGGTCGAGCATTTTCTGTAAAGACATATTTAACGTTGCACTCAAGAACACACACTGGTGAGAAACCTTTTGTTTGCTCAATTTGTGGTAAAACATTTTCGAATAAAAAAGATTTAACAAGGCACTCTGTAACACACACTGGAGAAAAACCTTATTCCTGCTCAGTATGCAATAAAGGGTTATCTACAAAAGGTGCCTTGAGGAAACATACAAGGACACACACTGGGGAAAAGACCTTTGCCTGCTCAATTTGCGATACAAGATTCAGACATATGGTAAATTTAAAAGCGCACAAAATAACACATTCTCGAGAAAAACCTTTTGCCTGTTCTGTTTGTGGTAAAACCTTTGCTAGAAAGGACTATTTAACAAAGCACACACGAAACACACACTCTGGAGAAAAAACTTTTGCCTGCTTAGGTAATTTGTGAGAAAAGATTCATCAAGCGGAGCATTTGATAAAGTACAAGAAAACACTGAAGTAAATTTCAATTGCTTAAGTTTGTAGTAAAAGATTGAGTGATCATCGGGCCTATTAGAATTCTCATTTTTGCCCTTTCCTATTAAATATTGTCTGGACTGATTTTGTGTGGTAATGCTCATTCATGTTTTTATGTTTATTCGCTTCACTCATGACATTTTTTTGGTAAGACGTTGGTTTATTGTATTATTTTCCCAAGTTAATTTCACTTTTTGAGGTGATAAAAACCGTGTTCGCACTGATGATTTTAACTTATGTTTTTTTTATTTCAATTGTCTTCTAAAAAGGTGTAAGCTTGATAAGATGCGGCTTCACCCTATGCCTTTTTGGTTGGCTTTGTTTACCTGTTCAATTCTTTATTCACATTTTTTACTGAAGGTAATTCAATAAGAATGAATAAATAATTCAGCAAGGTATTGTTTTTTTTTTAACAGTGACTTTGTTACTTCTCTAGAGTGATCCTGGACGTTTGCATAACAGTGAGTGCATCATCTGATATGGATGAGTCACACGCCATGCGAAATTGAGAAAAAATGACAGGCAAATAACAACATAAACAATACTTGTCTGCGATAAAAGAACCAACAACTTTAATATACGTAAGAGACACAATGATGGTGTAAAAGGGTGTTAAAGAAAACGACATAACCAGGAAAAATATAACAATTTGCCACTCGGTACATGGTACATTATTTCCCAATGCATGCGCATTGAGTAGTGGCGTAAGGCACTATGTACATTTTTTGTCCTAGTGCATTGCCGTAGCTCGTACGCTCTCTATCGCATACGTCATTTGCGCATGCGTACTATCGATTGTTTTGACGCCGACCATGCTTGGACACGCGCTTCACTAAACATTCCTCCTGGATTAGTACTAAACCTACCCGAGACTCGACACGGCATTTCCATCCACTCTTATCTGGTCTAGAACACCATTAATGGTATACTCGTGTCCGGATGAACTTGTCTGGGTGCACGTTGTAGCTACTCCGGCTAACTTAGCTTAGCTTACAAGCTAAGAAGGAGACGAGTTTATCAGCTACACATCGCAAGGAAGAAATCCAGCGATTGTAAAGTGCTGTGTGATTCGCGTGAAAATGTGTGAAAGAAATACTGTGGAACACAAGGAGGAACTTTGTGCAACAAAAGAGGACAACGAGCGTGAAAGTCACCCACTGGACGCTCTTTGCAAGTTGGAACCGCCAGTTGTCTTACAATTACACAGAGCAGGTTTGTTCACTTACTCGCACTTGTTTACCAACTGCTTAAAAAGTTATTGTATTTATATGTTTTGGAATCGTTGTTAGCGTTTTAGGTTACATTCGTGTATGACATTAAATTGGGCTACATTCGTGTATTTTGACGTCGGCATAATGCCGATTTTGAGTTGTCTTGATGCATCGTGAGCCGTGTCGTGTGACATAAATTTCTGTTTATCTTGCCCCAAAGTAAAATGCGCTACACAAATAATAAAGTTGTCTTGTATAGTATTGTATAGTGTGACACATCCTACGTCGTCCTACGATTGGTTACGTGGCTGTGCCCTCCTATGATTAATGCATTATGCATTTTGCTGCCTATTTCTGTCTGAAATCTTCATCACAAAGTAGGATAGGCTTCCATGTAAAAAACAAACTATAACTGCTGAAAATAATGTACACATATCGCCTCAAGGGCACCATTTCTTTTATAGTTGATGTCATACTTGGTTACACAAATGTTTCTGCATTTAGTTCCTCCAGGTGTGCACAAACTACAGATAACTCAAAATGATAATAATAAAAAAATTATTCATTATCCATAGAAGGTTTTCAGTATCAGCTTGAAAATTTTTTTTGTACATGCCTAATCTTTTATGTCTCAGTGTATTTTGTTGGTCATCCAGGTCATGACAATTTGTAAAGGTCTGAGTGAAGCCAACTGGACTATTGTTTGCTAAAGACATTTCACCTTTATTTCAATTGACTTCTTCAGTTCTATTGCGTTACTCATTGCCAAATATTGCTAAAACATTTTAGAAATAATCATAGGCAATGTCAAAGTCTCAACATGAAACTTTGCTGAGCAAAGCTTGAATTAAATAACGTGTTTGTCTTTATGTGTCCTGCGGACATCAATGAAGAATATATCCATCCTGAGCAGCAGGAGCCCGAGTCCCCACAAAGTAAAGAGGAGAAAAAGCCAGCAACCCCACACATTAAAGAAGAAGAGCAGGGGGATGCTATCACTAAGTTTCCATTGACTGATGTCTCTGTGAAAATTGAAGATGATGATGGAGACCACTGCGAAGGATCACAAACAGATGGCCTCATACCGCCACTTTCAGATGGTGATAGCATGACGTCACATTCCTCTGACACTGACGATGATGATGATGATGAACACTCAAGAGGGGATGTGACACGTCACACTGGCAATCAACGTGTGAAATGTTCCCAGTGTGACAAAACTTTTTTCAGCAAGTCAAACTTGAAAAAACATACAATCACACACACTGGGGAAAAGCCTTTTGCCTGCTCAGTTTGTTTAAAAAGATTTTCTCTAAATGATAGCTTAAAAAGACACACAAGAACCCACACGGGAGAAAAACCTTTTAGCTGCTTAGCTTGCGGCAAAAAATTTACTCAAAGATGGACTTTAACTGCTCATACAAGAACACACACTGGGGAAAAACCTTTTTCCTGCTCAGTATGTGGTAAACGGTTTTATGTAAAAAGTGAATTAAAAAAACACACAACAACACACACTGGGGATAAACGCTTTGTCTGCTCAGTTTGTGGTAAAACATTTTATAGAAATAAAGATTTAACAAGCCACATAAGAACACACACTGGAGAAAAACCGTTTGCCTGCTCAGTTTGTGGTCAAACATTTCCTGTAAAGCAAAATCTAACAAGGCACACAAGAACACACACTGGCGAGAGACCTTTTTCATGCTCAGTTTGTGGTCAAACATTTTCAGGAAAGCAAAATCTTACAACACACGCAAGAATACACACTGGTGAGAAACCTTTTGTTTGCTCAATTTGTGGTAAAGGTTTCTCCAGGAAGAGACATTTAACAAGCCACACAAGAAAACACACTGGGGAAAAACCTTTTGCCTGCTCAGTTTGAGCTAAAACATTTACATACTACAAATCCAGATTTAGCAAGGCACACAAGAACACACTTGCGAGGAGAAAATGTTCAGTTTCAAACTTGTGAGAAAAACGATCCATGTTTCCATTGCCTGCTCTAACCGTACTATAAAATGGGCTGTTTTAGCAGATCGGTTTTGTACATACAATGCAAACTCAATCACAAACTCCTTTTTAGGTTTCGTTAGTCAAAAATGCCATGCAGGTGACATGTACAGTCAGTGATAATGACTGAAAATTGTATTGTATAAATACATAACAGAGGACATTGATCCAAATTTTGATTGCCCTTCATATTCTTGGAAGTTCTCATGGTCCTAAAATATTGTTAAACTTCATTTTCAAAACTGCCAATGAGTGGTTTTCGATCATTTTATCAATTATTGTGTATTTTCCATTTAACAAAAAATGTAATACATTAGGGCGAGTGGTTAGTACAATGGCCACACAGTGCTGAGGTTGTGGGTTCCGGCTCCGGCCTTGCTGTGTGGAGTTTACATGTTCTCCCCGTGCCTGCGTGGGTTTCCTCCGGGTAGTCCGGTTTTCTCCCACATTCCAAAAACATGCATGGCAGGTTGATTGGACACTCTAAATTGCTCTTCGATATGAGTGTGAGCGCGGATGGTTGTTCTATGTGTGCCTTGCGATTGGCTGGCAACCAGTTCAGGGTGTTCCCCGCCTACTGCCAGAAGATAGCTGTAATAGGCTCCAGCACCCCCCCTTTTTTTGTCACAAGTGGATCTTCAAGGAAGGCAAGCTATATCTGTTCAAAACAAAAGGAAAAACGGAGTTCTATACAAACAGATATGAAATTATGTCTTTCTTTGTGTGATTTGTTCCATAATGGGGAATACTAAAATCAATGAAAACATTTTTAGGGTTTCTTCAGAAAACAATTAGTATCTTTCACTTTTTTTGGTGTGAGTGTGTGTGCATTGTTTGTAGAAACGCTTAGACGCATGGGGAGGATCTGTGAAATATTTAGAAACAAATTCTTTTTAAAATCCATTTCGTATACAGTAGGTTCTTTTCATCATTTTAGAGATCATTATCTTTCTGCTTTGCTTTGAAAAGTCTTGAAGTGTTTCGTTTGTGAATGATTTTAGGTGTTGTGCTTTCGTTGTGTGAAGCACATTGATTCATCTTGTGAATGAAATGTACTCTATAAATAAAGCTGCCTTGCCTACAGATATGTCTTGAATTTTATTTTTAAGATCATATTTTGCAGGTAAAGTCCGCAAGCTACCCACTTTTATCCAATTTTTAGAGCAGTGATTCTCATCTGGTGGGTTGGGACCCAAAAGACGGTCATGAATTCATTATTTAAAAAAATATAGAGTAGTATTCACTGTAATTATGAGGTCACTAATGCATTATTTTGTGTTTAAAATAATGATATACATATTATAAAAGGCAACAATACATTTTTGTTGTTGACTTACTATACATAAAATTGGTTCGTGACATAGTGACAATAGGAAAATGTGTGTCCCAGGCTGACAACAGTTGAGAAGTGCTGCTTTAGAGGACCTAAATTCTCAATGGTTGAAAACGAATGCAAAGGAAGGAATTTCCACCGTGACAACATAATGTATAAAATGGATGACGTAATTTTTTCACACGATATAACCACGAAATCTCACTCATTTTGGCACGGGTCTCTTTTGAGTGAACGTCCCTTGGTTAAAGTAGCAACTTTTCCCATTTTCCATATAAAAGTGAGCAATTCCTTTTTGGGGTTAGCTTCGGTGATTGAGATATCTTTTTTAAAAGGAGCATTTTTTTTCCCCATGACTTCCTTTCACTCTCTGAGGTGTTTAATTTTATGTTGTAATTTGTGTTCCCATTCATGCGCATGGCATAGGCACAAAATTTGTCCTATTGTAGTAGCCGTAGATTAAATATGGTCGACCTGATGCGCATGCGCAATGCAGGTTGTTTTGGCTCCCGAGCCAGGCCAGATTGTGGCTCTGACTCGCGCATCACTAAATGATTCTTTATGAATTACTGCTGACCGGACTAATGCATCGACACAGTGTCTGCATCACTATTTTATCGGATCACAACAAAATCAATTGGATCTTTGTGTCCAGATAAACTCGTCTGGATGCGCATTGATGCTTCTCTTGCTAACTTAACTTAGCTTGCTTGCTGCTCACAAAGAGACTGGTTTTATTTGTAACACGTCCCTATGAAGGGATCAAGTGAGTGTAAAGTGTTATGATTATCGCGTAAAAATGTGTACAAGAAAAACAGCCGAGTACAAGAAGGAACTTTGTGGGAGTGAAGATGACATCAAACCTCAACGTCACCTTTGCGAGTTTGAACCTCGATTTGTCTTACACAGAGCTGGTTTGTTTACATCTTACTCTGAATCGTTTGCTAACTACTTAAACATGTAACTTAAAACACAAGGCTTGAAATACTTTTTTTTTTCCATTGCAGTTTCCAATTTTATTACAATGCACTGAATAGCCAAATTGAGCTTAATAGATGTTTCATTTTTCCGATAAATTCACCGCAGAAACTGACTGGTTGGTTGATCACACGCATGTTAATGTGCTAGCGTCACCGATGCTATCTATGCTGCACCAGCTAGCTCGCAGTAAGATTCATCTGGTTGCTAGTGCAGCTAAACACAATTTGGTATCACTCACAATTCAGTAATAATCCCCTCCATGGTGATGAAGAAGCCACACTTCACAAAGTGTAGGCTAGGGTTACGCTAAAGTTTTTTTAAGTCTCAGGAAGCAGCCAGGCATGGATGTCCAGGATTCAAAAAACAGTAAATCATTCAGCCCTATTGTGTAGATCGTCTGTCATCCAGGTCATGGTAATTTGCAACGGTTGAGTCAAGACAACTGTTTGTTGATTTAATCAATTAATTCAGTTCTATTACCCTAAACATTGCCAAAACATTTTAGAAACAATAATATGCAACATCAAAGTCACCAGATGAAACTCGACTGAGCAAAGCTTGACTTTAACAACCTGTATGTTTGTCTCTTTGTGTCCTGCAGACAAGGAGCCAGAGTCCGTCCAAATTAAAGAGGAGGATGAGACGGAGGCCCCACATATTAAAGAAGAGCAGGTGGATGAAATCATCAAGTTTCCATTTACTGGTATCTGTGTGAAGAGTGAAGAATGTGATGGAGACCACTGTGGAGGGTCACAAACAGACGGCCTCATTCTGCCACTTTCAAATGAGGATGACATAACTTCAAACTCTTCAGACACTGATGACAACGATGATGAACACTTTAAAGGTGATATGACGTACACTGGCAATAGACGAGTGAATTGTTTTCAGTGTGACAAAACATTTTTCAACAAGTCTACCTTGAAAAAACACACACCGGGGTGAAACGCTTTGACTGCTCAGTTTGTGGTAAAATATGTTGTAGAAATTAATAGGGATGCAAGACAACTGTTGTTTTAGACTGATTCTACAAACCAATATGCTCACTCAAATATATCCGTTGTTGCGGCTTAAAAGAAAATACATATTTCAATATTGCTTCCTATTAATGTAGTGAAAGTGGAGGATGAGAAAATAATTGTGGCCAGTTGCATGTTACTTTCTGAACTTGTCCCTTCAGATGGTGAGGTGATGAGCAAGACTGGGAGTGAGGACTCCCTTCGGAATGGTAAACATTCGATGTTAACCACCAGAAACGTTTACTAATTGAATTCAAAACTCTCCAAATCTTCCTTCCATGAATGACTGATTTAAAGATATTTTTTGTACGTTATCCTGAATAAAGAATCCAAAAACAGAGACACTCAAAGATAGTGAAAGCATTAAACTCAATTTGCAGTTACCGGTAATTAATTCCGTTCTTTGCAGTGACTGAAATTATGATGGTTTATTTTCTATAACCAAAACGTTTTTGGAACAATAATACGGAAAATCAAAGTCACAACATGAGATGCGAATGAGAAAAGCTTAACTTATTTTCTTGTATCCTGCAGACCTCAATGAAGCAAATCTTGGTCCTGAGCAGCAGGCGCCAGAGTATCCACAAATTAAAGAGACCCCACGTTCAAAAGAAGATGAGCGGGATGATGACACCACCAAGTCTCCATTGACTGACGTCATTGTGAAAAGTGAAGGTGATGGCGAACACTGTGGAGGATCACAAACAGATGGTCTCATGCCACCACTTTCAGATGGTGACGACATGACGTCACACTCTTCTGACACTGACGACCACTATGATAAACACTCAAAAGGTGATATGACATGTCATACTGGCAATAGACGAGTGAAATGTTGTCAGTGTGACAAAACATTTGTCAATAAGTCATCCTTGAAAAGACATACAAGAACACACTCCGGGGAAAAACCTTTTACCTGCTCAGATTGTGGGAAAAGATTCTCTCTGAAGGCACATTTAACAACACACATCAGAACACACACTGGTGAGAAACCTTTTGTCTGTTCAGTTTGTGGCAAAACTTTTTATCGAAATGAAGATTTAACCAGGCACTCAAGAACACACACTGGGGAAAAACCTTTTGCCTGCTCTGTATGTGGTAAATGTTTTTCTACAAAAGTTGAATTAAAAAAACACACAAGAACACATACAGGGGAAAAACCTTTTGCCTGCTCAGTTTGTGGTCGAACATTTTCTGTAAAGACAAGTTTAACCATGCACACGAGTACACACACTGGAGAAAAACGTTTTTCATGTTCAGTATGCGGTAAAGGGTTTTCTACAAAGGTTGTCTTAAAAACACACTTAAGAACACACACTGGAGAAAAACCTTTTGCCTGTTCTGTATGTGATAAAGTGTTTTCTACAAACGGTCACTTAAAAACACACACGAGAACACACACTGGGGAAAAACCTTTTTCCTGCTCAGTATGTGGCAAAGGCTTTTCTACACAAGGTCACTTAAAAACACACTCAAGAACACACACCGGAGAAAAACCTTTTTCCTGTTCGGTATGTGATAAAGTGTTTTCTACAAACGGACACTTAAAATCACACACAAGAACACACACTGGGGAAAAACCCTTTCCCTGCTCAGTTTGTGGTGCAAGATTCAGACATAGCGGACATTTAAAAGCGCACAGAAGAATACACTCCGGAGAGAAACCTTTTGCCTGCTTAGTTTGCGATAAAAGATTCATTCAAGAGGAACATTTGATAGAACACGAGAAAACACACTGAAGAAACGTCTTCAGGATTGCTCAGTTTGTAGTAAAAGATTCAATGATCATCGGCGCTCTTGGGATTCTTGTTTTTTGCCAAGGACTTTTCCTTTCCTATCGGAACAAGATCATCTGGATGGACTTGGAGGCAATACTACAAATGCTTAAGAAATGTGCCTGCATGCAACCTTTAAACCACCTCTTGCAATGGTCTCTTCTGACCAACCTTTGCAACAGAAAACAATCGGCATTATTCCAAACCATTCATAGCAGCAATATTGAAATTACTTTAAATCAACAGGCCACCAATAAAGTTTGCGGCCTATGCGAAGATGCTTGTGAGTTTCATGTTAGAGAATTTTAAAATATATTTTTCAATTATTTTAATTAAAAACACAAACATACATCAAGAATTACCGCCTTAGTGAACAATCTGAGCGTAAAAATTTGTCTCAAGGGTATATATATATATATACACTATATAAATTTGCCTGTAGATGTCTTTAAGTGTTTTGTTTGTAAATACTTTTAGGCGTTGTGCTGTGGTTGTGTGAAGCACATTGATTTACCCTGTGTATTAAATGTGCTTTAAAAATAAAGATGCCTTAATTGCCAAAAGATTTTTTTTCAATTTATTATTAAGCTCATCTTGATGTCGAATAGACATCGGATGCTTACTGGGATGGGACGGGCAGCGTGTTGCAGAGGTGAAAAAAATGTAGTTCTGCTAATAATCGTAATGTGCAATTGGAAAAAAAGAGTCAAATATAACACTGAGCTTTTTTGTTGAGTTACTTTGGGTAATAGTACATTTATCAAGACTCCGCGTGGTGTCCTTAAATAGGTGGAGATGACGAGCATGCACCTCTGTTTTTATCAGAGTTAGGAAGCAAAATAATTAAAGACATTGATTTTTTAATCTCAGCTAGACACGCCTCTCCACATTTTTTCTATTTCCAGCGGCATAAACAAATAATTGTGTATCATCGGCTGAACAGTGAAAACTAATGCTATCGTAGATAACGTGAAATGTATGTCATCGTAGATACAGTTCTGTAATTACATAGCAAATTTCTGTAACTTAAATCTAGATATCTGTAATTCACTCTGCAAATAGATGGCTGCAGCTGAAATTTTGATATCCATAATGACAAAACCCACATTATGAATGGCAAAAATAGATTTGCCCATTTATTATTTTGTACTCTGAAATGTTCTTTTTGACTAGGCAGAGCCGTTAAAGCTGCAACTACAAACTTGCGACATTGTTTTTCACTAGGCTTCAAAGTTGAACAGGAAGAATGTAGTTACACATATCGGAAAAACAGATATCTGCAACATATAACTTCAAAGTTGAGAAGTGTCTGTTGTTGCCAAATGCACTGCAGAGAAAAGAAAAGACTGACTTGTGATGCCATTAGTGGTATGCGGGCTCCCTCTTGCGGTCGGCAAAATTATTACATGATGTTCGAGATCAGTGGTTAGATTGTTTGTAGCGACATTTGTCTTCACTGTCTATATAAATGATAGAGAGGCCACCATTGCTCATCACAGACGACAAAATACGCAGTAAACTACATGTGACAAAGACAAGGAAGTAGCTGGCAGGCAGGTCAGCAAGGATTGCTATTCAGGGTTGCTGTAGTTGCAATGGGGATGCTTTTCTCCTAGAGTCCTAGACGGATGGCTGATCTATTTTTTAATGTCTGTGTTGTGCTGATCAAAGGTTATTCGTTTTTCCCAAATATTTAAATGTGTCCACTTTTCTAGCTGTTTGCATGTTTATGATGGTGCCGTGGGGGAGGGTAGCGGAGGTGTTGTTTCTACTGCAATACCTTTGTTTTATTGACATTGATTTGGAAATAGTTGCCTGCACACCGCTTGGTGAAATGGGCAAGTAACTGTGTTGTGATAGTCCAGGGTGTCTGAGAGCAGTGTGGGGATGGCTTTGTCGGAGTATTTCAGATATGATGTGGATGAGATTTGAAATAGTCATTGGTGGAGAGCAGGGGTGTCCAAACCCGGTCCCAGAGGGCCGCTGTCCTGGGTCTTTTATATCTCTACATACTCCAACAAACCTGATTCAAATGAGCAGGATCGTTATCAGGCCTTTTAAGCACTTGCTTGTGAGCTGATCATTTGAATGGGCATGCCTGGTGTAGAAAATGTACAGGAAAGGACTCAACACACATCCCTGTGGCACCCCAGTGTTGATGGCCAGTACAATGGATGTGATTGAGCCCACTCCTACTGTTTTCAGTCTGTCTCTGAGGAAGTTAGGTTCAGATGGATCATATGGGTCGGGGGAGGTACTATAGTTTCTGGATCCGAGTTCATATACAAATTACCTGGGGAGTCTCGATGCTGAAGGAGGAGGTGCAGCAGGCAGACCACAGCTTCCTTGTTTCCCCTCTTCACCTTGTAGTCAAATTGTAGGGGGTCTAGATGTGGGGTGACAAATGGAACAATGATGGTCGGCAGCAGTTTCTCCATGCACTTAATTATTGTGGATGTTAGGGAAATCCTATGCCCCATCCGATTGGATCTCATGATAGTGAAATTGTCCAGGCTCACTTCGAAGTCGGGAACCGACTCCTCAAGCAATTTTGGTAAGAGCAGTCATATAGATGTCTCTGAATTACCATTCAATTCGGCACTTTGCATGTAGAAGATCCCTCTTGTTAAGGAGTGACGGAACGTTGGACATGATGACGGACGTTTGCCCCTTTTCCTCAGCCGAAGCTCAGACGGTATGACCACAGCAGGCTTGGTGTTACTCCACAGCTAGGCTCGCTGTAGCTGGAGTTCATCTTTGCTGCAGGTGAGTTGAAAATTTGCTGGTGTGGGTATGGAGTGCATAGCTGTCACAGATTAACCATAGGATTGCGAGAGAAACGACCATCACCTCATATAGCTTGATGTCATGGCTGATCAGAATGATGTTGCCCACAAATGTTATTCACCAACGTTTACATCATGCACATTGAACACAGAGAAACCTAAAGTACAGTCATTGCTGTCACAGCAGAGAATGCGCCATAAACAGTGTGCGGCATGCTACATGCAGTTACTTAATAAAAATAAAATCTCTCATTTTTGATGAGCACTAAGGCCTTCTATGCCTTTGAATTTTAATGTTGTTTAATTTGTACAGGTGCTGTCAGGGCCGGGGCTGGATTCAAACCCACAACCCCTGCACTGTATACAATACAATACAATACAATAAATTACAATAAATTACAATAATATAATATAATATAATATAATATAATATAATATAATATAATATAATATAATATAATATAATATAATATAATATAATATAATATAATATAATATAATATAATATGATATGATATGATATGATATGTTATGATATAATATATAATAATATAATATAATATAATATAATATAATATAATATAATATAATATAATATAATATAATATAATATAATATAATATAATATAATATAATATAATATAATATAATATAATATAATATAATATAATAATGGATGGATGCATTATATAATACAGTATAATAGAAACGTCACATGGACTATTTCATATGCCAAGTTTTGAGTGAACAAAATGGAGCGCGGCGCGCGTGAGGGTGTATGTCGCTAGGTACGGGGCGCGGCCCTTGTGCTTCCTGTCTGTTTGGGTCCTTTTGGGAACACTCAAGCCTCTCAAGTCGCCCGCCGTCGCTTGCTGGCCGGCTTGACTACAGCGCGCAAAGCCGGCGTCTGTTTGGGCCGGTGGGAGCGAGTGCGGACGAGGGGACAGAGAGTTTGGCCTTAGCGGGGAAACAACAACATGCCGGCGGTGTCGAAAGGGGACGGAATGCGCGGCCTGGCCGTGTTCATCTCCGATATCAGGAACTGTAAGTTTATGAAAGTTAGCCGCCCAGATAAGATAAAATTAGACTTTATGACCTGATGAACTCTAAACGGAGAGCCGTTTGTGGACGCGAGTGACTCTGCATGTTTCCCGGTCTTTGCACGTTTATAACTCGTAAATTTAAAGTGCAAATTCTAGACTTTTTGACAGCTAGCCGGCAAGCTAATTAGCTGTTAGCAAGAAGCTGCTAACGTCACGACGAAGGGCGTGACCGCCCCTTTTATAATACCAAAGTCACACTTTGAAGACGACAGAAGTCCGTCGCAGATTATTTGACATAGTAACCGCTTTGGAATTAATTAATTCATAAAACCGTACTTGAGTTTAAGTTGATCACTTTTGTGCCAAGTTAGAGTTTTACATTGTTGACTTATCATATTAGAATAAGTTATTACAATTTACGATCAGGCAATGTGATGTAATATGGAGTTTTTTTCAGATAATAAGTGCCAATTGGAAAAAAGTCCACTTTTTAAAAAAAATGATATTTTAAATGATAAAAAAAATGATTGAATAATTGAAAATAATGAAAATAAAAACATCAACCAAGAGGAAGTTGATGTTCTTATAACTGACTGTTTTGTGTGTTTTGTGTTGTTATGTTATCAGGTAAAAGTAAAGAGGCAGAGATAAAAAGGATCAACAAGGAACTGGCCAACATCCGGTCAAAATTTAAAGGTAACATGAACGTGTACATACACAACACGCTATGGCAAAACACTACACAGTGAACCCGGTTTACTGCAGGGGATACGTTTCAGACCGCCCACAATAGGTGAAAGTCTGCGATTTAGCGAGAACATTCACATTAAAGAGAATTAAATGTTCAAATAATTATATAATTTCATACAAAAAAAGTCCGGTAGTGTAATGCTAACATACCGTAAACATAAATAATAAAAAAAACAACCTTCAAACAACTACTTAAACACACGGAGCTGCAACGCATACAAACGGAGGACACACTATATACTCACTGGGATTTATCCTCTATATTTTTTGGGAACAGCCAATTATTACTAGAAGGTAGTAGGGGACCTTCTCTGTCTCCCTTTCTTCCTCTTGATTAGGCTGCAACTCTTCCAGTAGAGTTTGGTGCTGACCTGCATGTTGTAGCACAACATGGTATTACACTGAAGGCAAGCATCTTGAAATTCACTTGTGACTGTGTACTCTAAAATCGGAATAAGAAAAAATAACAATGTCTTAAAAATGTGCGATATAGCGGGGTACGAACAATGAACTGAGATATTGTGGGGCAACACTGTACTGTCACATTTATGTCAAAACTGCATAATTTGACAAAGTTTGACTTTAATGCATCAAACCATACCTATGTATTCTTGAGTCTGTGTCTTCCTGGTAACGTGCTAATTTTGTTTTGAACGTGTGCACAGGCGACAAGGCTCTGGATGGCTACAGCAAGAAGAAGTATGTTTGTAAGCTGCTTTTCATTTTCCTTCTGGGACATGATATCGACTTTGGACACATGGAGGCCGTTAACCTGCTCAGCTCCAACAAGTACACGGAGAAACAAATTGTAAGCCTGCCTTCCCCACAATGCCTCCATGAGTAAAAATATCATTAATATCTTCAGAACAAGAAGGAAATAGAAATTATTACAAGTGTTTATGATCCAGTGGTGCCTTGAATTACATGTTTATTCATTATGCTATCTTTCCCCATTGTGTTGCCTTCAGGGTTACCTGTTCATCTCAGTGCTGGTCAACTCCAACAGCGACCTGATCCGCCTCATCAACAACGCCATTAAGAACGACCTGAGCAGCCGCAACCCCACTTTCATGAATCTGGCGCTTCACTGCATCGCCAACGTGGGCAGCCGCGAGATGGCCGAGGCTTTCGCCTCCGACATCCCACGCATCCTCGTGGCTGGGTACGTGTGTTCTCCGTGCTACCAGCACTGGTTCTCAACCACAAAAAATTGCTGGAAATTATGTGGCTTCATTTAAAAAAAAAAAAAAAAAGTGTGTTCTGTCATATTGGGATTGCTGTGCTCATAAAACAAATCAGTCAACCAATTGCTAAACCTATTTTACAAGAATGAAATATTTTTGCATCATTCACTTGTGAAAGCAGGACTTTCTCCACTGACTGAGGAGAAGCGGTTCAGATAATGGATGGAAGCATATTGTTGCGCAACCTGTCCTGATAAAATGTGTCATTGTTCCTTTAAATTTCTTGTAACGTAAAGTAACTTAAGTTAAATCTTTGACAGGAAATGAAACAAATCTTTTACAGGATTGCATAAATATTTAATTAAATTTAAGAACTATAGCCATTTTGTATGCACGTATATTGTTTTCAGAATATTGTCCCTTTTTTTTTTAATTCAGGTGTCTTTTTTTTCCCCCAAATATATATATATATATTTTTTTTTAAAGAACAAATGTGTTTTTCCCGTGTAGGGGTATAATCCAAGATAAAAAAAAACTTTGTATAATTCAATAACTCATTCTCCCTTTGTTAAACTTTGACTGAAAAAAACAAATTTATAATTTTCCACACAAAATGCACGTTTGTTATATTAAACTTGATCCTAATTTTTTTTCTTGAAAAAACAAATTTGTTCTCATAACATTACCTTTTCGTATTGAAAAAACATGCAGTTGTAATCGTAGCGTTCTCTTAAAACTAGGCGACTTTTGAATTCCTCAGACATTTCGATTGATAAGGGGCAAATTTTTCCCACAATTTTTTGAGGAGCTCTTTTGACGAGTGTGAGCTGCTTGTTTTTGTTTTCTTCAGGGATACCATGGACAGTGTGAAGCAGAGTGCTGCACTTTGCCTCCTTCGCCTCAACAAGACGTCACCTGACCTGGTGCCCATGGGCGAGTGGACGTCCAGGGTGGTCCACCTGCTCAACGACCAGCACCTGGTAACATTTTTCACACCGCTTTCACTTGAGTGGACAAATATACAATGTGCAGTTTTAAACACTTTGTATATCCTTTTTTTTGCCCTGGGAATCAATTTCAGTATCAGGTTGACTGCTATTGGTCCCACCAGACTTGATTCAGTATTGTGAGAGAGAGCTGCAGACTTTTTTCCGTGTATTTCAGTTCTTTCCTGGCGTCCTTCAAAGTCTCAACTTGTTTGTTTTCAGGGCGTGGTGACGGCGGCCACCAGCCTCATCAGCAGGCTGGCCCAAAAGAATCCGGATGATTTCAAAACATCCGTCTCGCTGGCGGTGGCCCGACTGAGTAGGGTGCGTGTCACTCTGCAGTGTGTTGAAAAATAATCTACTTTTAAGAAGACACATTTTCATGTATTTTTTTTTTTTTTTTTTACAGATTGTGACGTCGGCCTCCATCGACCTTCAGGACTACACATACTACTTTGTGGCGGCGCCGTGGCTCTCTGTGAAACTTTTGAGACTGCTGCAGTGCTACCCTCCGCCTGGTATTTGTTCTTAACATCTTTGCACACTGCACTACTGACCTAGTTAAAAATGAGATGCAGTGGATTTCCAAATTGATTATTTCCATGGTCATTTCTAAACAATGCAGGCCATACAGTTGCAGTAAATTAGAGTATTGTAGCAAAGGTAATTTGTTTCAGTAGTGTAATTAAAAAAGAAACATGCTTTTTAGCTTCATTGAACAGAGGAAAATACACATTAAACTTATTTAGCCACATGGACTGCTTTTGCGGCTGTTTTTGGGTGTTTAATTTAATTTAATTTAATTTAATTTAATTTAATTTAATTTAATTTAATTTAATTTAATTTAATTTAATTTAATTTAACTTAACTTAACTTAACTTAACTTAACTTAATTTAATTTAATTTAATTTAATTTAATTTAATTTAATTTAATTTAATTTAATTTAATTTAATTTAATAACTCCAAACTCCAAATTGTACATATATACCACGAAGTACGTAGGTGAGCTATCGTTCCGTTATCGTCCACAGAGGACGCGGCGCTGCGAAGTCGCTTGACAGAATGTCTGGAGACCATCTTGAACAAAGCCCAGGAGCCTCCAAAATCCAAGAAGGTTCAGCACTCCAACGCCAAGAACGCTGTTCTCTTCGAAGCCATTTCACTCATCATCCACCATGACAGGTCCAACTCTCGCCATGGAGTCCTTTAGCAAACACTAAATCGACAACCTCTTACTATTTGTAAACGATGTGCGCCAAGGCTACCTGCGGGTGACAGAACCCAATTGACATGTCAACTCTTCTTAACAAAATCAAATTACTGTGCTGTAGTTGAGAAGAAGGCTAAAATCTCCATTCAAGCTTTTCTCCTCTATTTTCTCAAACACTGACTTGGTCAAATGGCGTACTGATTTGTTTACTAGTGGTCCCATCGCAGAAAGTTGAGGCTTGGTTTTAAACTGTAAATATCGCAAAGTATTCTGTGTTGCTGTCGTCCCACAGTGAGCCCACCTTGCTAGTGCGAGCATGCAACCAGCTGGGCCAATTCTTGCAGCACCGTGAGACCAACCTACGCTACTTGGCCTTGGAGAGCATGTGCACCCTGGCCAGCTCTGAGTTTTCCCACGAGGCCGTCAAAACTCACATTGACACTGTCATCAACGCTCTCAAGGTGAGACACTCGTCCTGCTACGCTTTGGCTAACTGCACCAGTACAACTGAAAATGTAGTTCAGAAAAATGATAACAAATATTACGTGTAGCTGCTATCATACAAAATTAGCCGACCTCCGCCCACTTGCATAAATGCCATTCCCAACCTAATTTAAGACCGCGCATAGTTGTAGTGGAAATAAGCAACCTGTCGAAAATGTTTCGAGTATATGGATATATGTCGTAACATGAATAATCATATTCATGAGATTCGTCTTTAATAATCTGTTTACACGTGTGTTTTCTGGCAGACGGAGCGAGACGTGAGCGTTCGCCAGCGTGCGGTGGACCTTCTCTACGCCATGTGCGACCGCAGCAACGCCAAGCAGATTGTGGCAGAGATGCTGAGCTACCTGGAGAACGCCGACTACTCCATCAGAGAGGAGATCGTACGTTATGCCTTCACCCTGCCTGATATTGTCGTGCTCCACTCTGCCATTTTAGTCAAGGTGGAGGGAATAATGAATGATTCAAAATACCAGTCATTGCTGGATGACCAAAAATGGCAGGAAAGGCTTATAGTTTATTTTATCTCCCCTCCAAAAGGATTCTTTTTTTTTTTTATTTGAGCAGGTTATACATCACAAATGATGGAAAGACTTTCCTCTCTCTATTTCTCCTCCAGGTACTCAAGGTGGCCATCCTGGCCGAGAAGTACGCAGTGGACTACACTTGGTACGTGGACACCATCCTCAACCTCATTCGCATGGCCGGGGACCACGTGAGTGAGGAAGTGTGGTATCGCGTCATCCAGATCGTCATCAACAGAGACGACGTCCAGGGCTACGCAGCCAAGACCGTCTTTGAGGTGAGCGCAGACGAGCTGGCCTCACGTTTTTTTGCCATGCGGTCCTCGACTTCGATGTCATGGCTAGTAAATTCTTCCCAGGCGCTTCATGCACCTGCATGCCATGAGAACTTGGTGAAAGTGGGAGGCTACATCCTGGGGGAGTTTGGAAACCTCATTGCTGGAGATCCGCGCTCCAGGTACAAACTATCATCCAATTTACCGGCTTTCCACAGATGCTTAAAAAGTCTTGAAAGGCACTTAATCTCTCAATTCGGAAACAGGTCCTTAACTCATTCACGACCAGCCGATTAAAAAAAATTAATCTTTGACGTCTTTAGCCGTCAATGGCAGTAAATGAGTTAATTGGCATTAAACTGTCTTAAATGAATCTTTCAACAGTAGAAATGACGGGATTTTATGGTTGGAAATAGATATCAAAATACATTTACATTCTTTAAAAAAAAAAAAAAGGAAGCAATGAACTGTTGTAATTTGGGGCAGAACATTGACCATACTTGAACATACATGACATTTACTGCACGTGAGTCAAAATTGTTCAAATAAGGAGGTGGAGCACAACAGAAACTGCAAAAAAAATAAAAATACATAAAATAACATCAGTTACATACAGAGCCATTTTGATTTATCTGGAACTCTATAATCAGCCTACTTTGTGGACCTAAAATGTTTTGAGACCCTCTAAACTAACACGTGTGTCTCCTGTGCTAACTTTTCCATGTTGTGTCATCTGTTCTCCTTCAGTCCGCTGGTCCAGTTCAACTTGCTGCACTCCAAGTTCCACCTGTGCTCGGTGCCCACGCGGGCGCTGCTGCTGTCTGCCTACATCAAGTTCATCAACCTGTTCCCGGAGGTGAAGAGCACCATCCAGGAGGTTCTGCGCTCAGACAGCCAGCTCCGTAACGCTGACGTGGAGCTGCAGCAGAGAGCCGTGGAGTACCTGACGCTCAGCTGCATCGCCACCACAGACATCCTGGTGCGTGATTCGATGGCACTTTGTATCGACAAATCTCACTCTTATTTCTATATCATATCGATATATCATCTTCGTTTTGCTTTTTTTTTTTTCTTGCCCCCACAGGCCACCGTTCTGGAAGAAATGCCTCCTTTCCCCGAGAGGGAGTCCTCTATCCTGGCTAAGTTGAAGAAGAAGAAAGGACCCGGCAACGTTCCAGGCATGGACGACGCGCGGCGCAACGTGAACGGCGCTACGGAACACAACAACGGCGAGAACTCGGCTGACGCTACCACGGTAACGCCAAAGTCACATGCTTACTTTCCTTTTGTCTTCATGCTGACTTTGACCTCTTCTTTCTTCCTCCTTTTTGTCCTTCCTCCATCAGTGCTCTCCTTCACTGATGATGGCACCTCTCGCCAACAGGCCGCGTCCTGCCCATTCTATCCCCATCATGCTCTCTGCCGGCACGATGGTACCTTCATACTGTGGTATTATCTCTGCCACAACATTAGATGCAGCTACACAATCTAATGAGAGTTAATATAATAACGATGGCCTTCCTAATGTTGTGGCTGATGATTGCTTCTGAACTCAGACTTAACGACGTTTGCAGTGATATGAGTTGCTCAAATGCTCACATTAACTGCCTGTTTTTGTTTTTTTTAGCACATTCAACTAATTAACATCATTGTTAATTGTACGTAACGCAGTCTACCTTTCCGATATTCCCACATTCCCGCTTTTTATTTTTTAACGTGATATCTTTTTATCTGCTAAAACACATGAAAGCGATTGTAAATTTGACTTAACGCCTGTTTGCTTCTTCCTCCATTTCCGTTTCCTTATACGGATGTTTTTTTTTTTTCTACTATTTTTTTTTCTTCATTTAATAATTTTGGTGTATTATTCCCGCCTCTGCTTTTTTTTTTTTTTTTTTACATGGCATTTGTCATTCATTCCATGACCTGTCGTCGGCTCTCTTGATTGCAACATATTCTCTACTCCCCAAAGTAACTCCTACTTGGTCACTCAAGGGACCTACCTACAGTATTAATAATCCAAGTTTCCACAGCATATACAGTTTGATTTTTTTCCATTTCTTTTCCAGTATTTCAAAATAAAACTTCTTTTGACGGGCGTCATTCTGCCCCATTTTCTATGCATTTCATGTCTATGAGAGTTTTTGTAAAAACGGAACTTTCAAAATTAATTTTGACTTGTCTGTCTCTCACAGAACTCTGCACAGCCCGTCAACGACCTGCTCAACCTCAACTCGCCGCCCGCCACCAACTCCAGTCTGCTGGTGGATGTCTTCTCAGAAGCCACGCCTGACCCCGCCCCTGCCTCTGCGTCTGCATTCACCTATGCCCCTCTCCCCGACGTGTCTGACGAGAGTTTCAGCAGGTTTGTTCCGCCACAATCTAATCAAACAAATCTCCCAAATTCACCTTACAGGATATTTTAGGCACAAGAAAATCGTCCACATCAAAGTATATAACTGAACTTGAGAAGTCCCTTTGTATTAATAATTTCAACTTGATGTTCCTAAACACTGCTGCATGTTTGTGTTTTCGTCTATGCAGGTTTGTGTGTAAGAACAACGGTGTTCTCTATGAGAATCAACTTTTGCAGATTGGCCTGAAGTCCGAGTATCGGCAGAACCTGGGTGAGCGCTGAGCTGCTTTCATCCCTCTGGGGACTTTACCACAGGACTCTTTCTGGTCTTGTTCAACATGCAAATGGGGGCCAAGGTCCTCCCCTGGAAACAATTAAATGTTGGCATTCTTAAAATGTGAGCTTTCCCACACAGTTGTCTGTGATGTAGTAGCACTAGTAATAGTGGTGGCGGTTCGAGCCGTAACCAGTTCGAATCGTTAGTCAGAATTGCTGAGATACGAACATGAGCGACGTTTCAGCGGGCGCGTTCTTAAGAAAATGTTTATTTGCAAACTGTATGTGTGTGAAAAGCAATCTCATTAGTGAGGTAAAACTGCGCACTAGTTGACACCTGCATGCTACTAGTACTTTTCGTGACGGAAAATTGTACTCGTGAGCATCCAGTGCTGTAAAAGCATGCTGGTGGCAACTTATGCACACTTTTGCTTCATGAGCAACATTCTACAAGTGCAGTCATGTCACGTGATAGCGACAGGGCTCTATAGTTAAAAAAATCAAATAAAACTCATTATTTGTAAAACACAAGTCATTCTACTCGTGCGGTGAACTGTCCATGCGGTAGTGATGGCAGAGCATACTCGTACATGGAATTAATGTTGCTTCATTTTAAATGTCCTCCAGGTCGCATGTACGTTTTCTTTGGCAACAAGACGTCCAGCCAGTTCGTCAGCTTCTCCTCGTCCGTGACCAGCCAGGACACGCTTAAAGCTCATATCCTTTCTAACGCTACTTACTAAACTACCCGATTGTGATATTTAAAATCATTTGGATTGTTTCGTCATATGCAAACATCTTAAGGTGGGGGAATTTGTGTTACCTGCAAGGTATAAATCAAAAAAATATTGGAATTGAGATGCATCTGTAAAATTGGCTTCACGGTTACCAGCTGTCGCAATTTTGTGTGGAAGCTGCGGTTTTTTTTTCTTTACCAATGACTCTACAGGTGAACGTCCATGCCAAGGCGGTGGATCCCGTCATTGAGGGTGGCGCTCAGGTCCAGCAGATCCTCAACATCGAGTGTGTGTCAGAGTTCAGCGACACCCCACTGCTCGACATCCACTTCAGGTACGTTTGTCCTTCGCTCGCTCATATTCGCGGCACCCGGAAATCACCACTTTTTTACGAATGTTATTTTTCTCTCAAAATGGACGATGTCGCGGGTTCCTATTCGATATCCTCCCGAATCAATGGTGTAGCCAAAATATATGCACCAGTGTAGTTTATTCTTTAAAACTCACACAGTGAAAATTTACCAAGAAGAAAAAAATTCAAAAATAGTTATTTTATAAAAACACTGAATGCGGTTCAACAATAACTAATGTGCAACTGTCTCCTACTCACTCTCAGGCCCAACTTCAACACAGCACCGTCTCCTCCTCTGACCTTTTACAAAAACCACATTAGGCCTGTCAAAGTTAAAGCATTAACTCTGGAAATTAATTAGAATTTTATAACGCACCAAAATAATTAACTCCGTTAACTCAATTGTATTTACTTCCTGAAGTAACTGACCTCTTCTCACTGTGCAGTCAAACTAAGAAGAGTTTCCTGTGGCAAAGATGGACTTTTAGGTAGTTTTACTTGAAAAATGTGCTCAACGGCTCATTGGCGAAATCCAAAATACTTTGCAGGCTTTGCGAAGCCAAATTCAAATATCATATTAGTTGTACGTCTTCGGCGTATCGCTCAGCTGTTTTTCCTGTATTTTACAGGAATAATGTTTTTAGAAACGTTCACATGTTGGTGTGAAGGTTTTTGTAGCACTGCGCTGAATGTGCACAACTTTAAAGTCTCACAAAAGAGACACCAAACGCTTCCATACAGCTTGGGTCCAAAATGCAAGTTGATATGGGTGAGCTTCGCTGTCCCCATAAATGGACAGTGTGGTGCATGCGTGTGCGCAGGTACAGTGGCGCCCCACAAAACATCTCCATCAAACTCCCTGTGATGCTCAACAAGTTCTTCCAGCCCACTGAAATGACGTCGCAAGACTTCTTCCAGCGCTGGAAGCAGCTCGGCCTGTGAGCCTCACGCACAGATACCCCTAAAAATAGACACACAGCAGCTGCAAACCATTCGGCCTTTTGCTCTCTTCCAGTCCCCAGCAGGAAGTCCAGAAGATCTTCAAGTCCAAACACCCCATGGACATCGAGGTCACCAAAGCCAAGGTTGCCTTTCACCACTTTTCATGTTGAAAATCTGTTGGGCCTTAATCTGTTTTGGTGAAGGAGGTTTAACAAAGTGAACATATTCTGTTTGTTGTTGTAGATTTTAGGCTTTGGCGTGGCACTGCTGGAGGCCGTGGATCCCAACCCGGCAAACTTTGTCGGCGCTGGCGTCGTTCACACTAAAACGTCTCAGGTGGGATGTCTTCTCAGGCTGGAGCCCAACACGCAGGCACAGGTAACGAACATGAGCAAACGTGCTCATCAATACACATCCGAACACACAATCACAGGCGCAGCGAAAGATTCACACTGAGAAAAACTAGAAAACATGTGGACACATAAACATTTTAACACCGGCATTCGCCGCACGCACGCACACGCGCATTAACACAGGTGTCAAAACACACACACCAACACAGACATCAAAACATACACACGTGTGCGTGCACACACCATAGTTCAAGATGACAAATTTATTTTCAAAGAATTTTGTCAGAATTTCTAAAAAGTGTGCATGTTTGCGTGTCTCCCTTCAGATGTATCGTCTGACTCTGCGGACCAGCCGTGACACTGTGTCTCAAAGACTTTGTGATCTGCTCTCAGATCAGTTCTAGAAGCTTCTTTGTACAGTTTGTAAGGTTTTTTTTTTTAATGTATTCTTGGCACATAGCTTTACGGCCTTTCACTCACAGCACAGGTGTCCATTGCCCCAATGTGCTGACCTGTGGCTGAGCACTGTTACTGAGTTTGTTTGTTTTTTAAGAAGGATCTTGCCATCTTGTCACCATTTAGCGCGCGAGTGTGACATCACCACGGAAGAGGGTGCTTTGACATCTCACGCTGCCGCCGTCGTTTGTAGGCTTTTCAAGAAACACACGCACACGTGCACACTTTGTACTGGAGCTCACAACGGTGCCTTTTTCGTGAAACACTAGCACACTGCCTCACTACTTCTACCTGAATGCATTTCACACACTTTACACGCTTTCTATTTTCTAATGCTTCCCACTGCCTTCAGAGTTGTTTTGTTTGAAAATAAAAAGCTTTCTCCTTGTAAACAGACAATCCTAAAACCAACAATGCAATTGAAGGGAAAACTTTGAAAATGTACTTGAAAAGATGGAAAAAGTTGCGAAAAATAATTCTTGGGTTGTAATGTGACATGAATTAGTTATGCTTTATGTGGAAAAGTAGTTTTACATTCTATTACTATGAGATGTTTACGAAGGCATTTCATAAGGAAAAAGTTGGAAAGTAACAACAAAAATCATAATTTGTGAGGGGGGGGGGTGAATTCCAAAAGGACATGAGTGCGGGAACAAAATTTGAGGATGACAAATTCGGAGTAAAAACTATTCCCAATCTCCATTTTTCACGCGGAATGCTTTTTGGAGGAGGTATGACATTTTTTTTCACAAATCTTTTGCCGTTAAAAAAGAGAAAAATAATGTGCCCTCAATTTTTCTCTAGCACATCAGGTTTTCATAAGAATCTAACAATATTATATGTGATTTAGTAATAACATTTATAAGAATTTTTTAATCTGCATCAAAAATATTTTGGGACACAAAGCCATCTTGAATTGAAATTTGCTATTTACCAGTTATGCACGGATTATTTAGTTTTCTCATGAAGAAAAAAAGTTTTTGGAGCAAGGCTCCATTCATTTCATCTGGAAAAATGATTTACAAGCGTGGTTATGGAAGGTCTTAGGGCACCGCTGTAAGCACATTGAAGGAAACGGGACTCTTGGTTGTGGAAAACATTTGAACTTTCCCACAAAAGCAAGCGTCAGTTGAAACATTTATACATATAGTCTTCACTAATTTAACGACACCGCGTTATGCAGAATAACCGCCATCTTTGACCTGCCTTGTTGGAAAGATGTACACGATGGTTCCAGCAGTGCGTTTTATTGAACTGACATCTCATAATAATAAATAGGCACAGATGATTGGAAAATTATGTGCAAGACCAAAACAGTTGCATTAAAAAAAAAAATCACATTTGACAAGTGGTTTCTAGTGCGCCATGTCAGTCTCTGTAGCGCACCTCGGCTCTCAGCTCCTTGGTGACGTAGTTGAGCAGGGCGGCAAGCACCTGCTGCTGCAGTGTGGCGTTGCCTGTCACCAAGGCGACAAGCTGCGCCGCGTCCGTCCAATTCAAGCCGGCCAGGACGGCGCTCACGTCCTTGTAGAGTTTGTCCTGCTGCGCCGGCGGCAGCTCGGCCAGGATCTGAGCCAGTGGACGGAATTGGCCGCTTGACAGCCAGCCTGCCAGCAGGCTGCCCACCACGCCCCCTGGTGGACGCAAAGGACAGCGCAACACGCTCAACACTCAGCCAATGAGGTCTTCTGTTTCTATTCTGCCCCTTCTTGTAAATCGGATTCTCTGCCTTCCTCCCACCTCTAACCTGCATTTCTTCCTTCCTTCAGCTTGTCTTCAGTCTTACTTCCACCATACACTCCAATTTCCCCCCCTCTCACGCCAGTCCACTTTTCCCCTGGCATCTTTTTTCTCATGACCTTCCTACTCTTTACTTGCACATCATACCTGTTTTTTCCCTTCCTTATTTCCTTGTTTGTTTCTGTCAGATCCACTTCCCCCTGACCATCCCTTATTTCTTTCCTGCCTGTTTTTTTATTCATGCATGATTACAGCCTTCTTTCCTTCACCTCATAGGCCTACCTGACTTTTTCGTCCTTCCTTTCCTTGGAGCAACTTTTTGCATTCATCCTTCTTTTGGTTCAGATGCTTTTCTGCCTTTAAATCTTTGGGTTTATACAGCCCACACTCCCTCTTGTTGTAACAACACTGTTAAAAAAAGAATAAAAAAAAACGATAATGTACCCGCTTTTCTTTTCATTCGACCTCAGTCATTAGCAAACAGTTGCTGTCATGACCGCTGCATTTATTTGTGATTTGTGTGTTCAGGCAGTCGCACAAGCTAAAAATAACTTCCACAAATAACCACTGCAAATAACTGTCTAGCCGCACTAGTAGGCTGAAAATAGTTCAGACAACAGCAGCATGTCCCAGTCACGTCTCAATTTCACTGTTCTTATGAGCATCGTAAGCTTTCCGACTCGCTAATGTTGGTGGGTATTTCTTTAAAGCTAACAAAAACTTCTTTAAAAAAAACAACTCTATTTCTCTGAAAAAAAAACTAAGAAAAAAACTCCAACTTTTTTTAATCTATGTAAGAAAATGCATTTTTAATTTCCTCTGGGAATTTAAAAAGAAAATGTTCTTGTAAAAATATCATTAACTTTTATTTTTATCTAAAAAAAAAAAGAGTAAAAGAAACGCACTTCTGTCCCAAAAAACGCACTTCTCTCTGAAAAAAATAAATTCTTCTCCCAAAAAACATACAATTGCCCAGACTGAGCTCAAGATAGTTAGGCCGAGACAACTAGTTAGTATTAAGTTAGCTCTCATGCTATTTTCATGAAATATTTTGCCCAACCTGACCTGAACATGTCCACCTTGTTCAAAAAGGACCAAAAACTCCCAACATTTTTTTGCTTGTCATTACATAGTTGATGATGCTTGGCCATAAAAGTTAGTAGTTTTTCTTACCAACAGCAATGCCGGGCGGTCCGCCCACCAGGCCTCCCAAAAATGCGCTACCGCCCGCCATCAAGGCTCCCCTGGCCGAGCCTTTGACCGCCACCTTGATTTGCTCGTGAGCCGAGATGTCGCAGCACAGACGCATGACGTCATCCACCCTGGGTGCCATCTTACGAATGCTGAGTAAACAAATATTAAGTACATATCTTACTGAGCAGCGAGGGTTGGCGATTGTATTGCGCACAGCCCGAATGTTGATTTTTCATCAGCTGTTGGTTCAAGTTCGCCAACGGTCGCCAACATTTTTAACTGTTGCGCGCAGCTTGTCTCCGGGAAATTTTGAACATGTTCAAAGTGTCGTTGCGATGAGAAAAACTGTTGGCTTAACATGGAATCTTCCATATATGTCCAGCATACTCGAACAAATTCATAAGAACTCAGACAATGGCAACTGAAAAGTCAGCCCCGAATTTCACTTTCACTTAGCAACATGAAATATGGCAAACATGTCTATCATGTGTAGACAAACCAAAAGGTCTCAAGATAAGTCCAACAAGACACAGTCAGTCTACCATTTTGGTTTCATGTGGATATTTTGGGGTGATTATTGGCATTTCCAGGGGTTCTTAAAAAAATTTAATAAAATTTGTGGAAAGCAGCCCCCAAAACTAGACTGACTTGGTGATGCATATATAATGAAAAGGCCTACAAAATAAACATCCAGAAACCCTTATTGGGTCATTTTGGGTATTTCTAGAGACGCTACATAAAAAAAAAAAGTTGAATTGAGCGCTCGAATGTCATGAATTAAAAATAATAACCCAGCCCCAAAACCCCGTTTGACTCAGTAACATGCATTTTGGTAGGCATGTCTATCATGAATGGACCCACAAAAAGCCTAAAAAAAAAAGGTCAAGAGTGAGTCTCACATTTTAGGGTTTAAGTTATCACGAGTTTATGCAGCGTTGAAACTGACCCTTACAAGTTTCGTTTTAACAGTTTTACAAAATTACTCCAGTCAGACTTTTTTTTGACGGAATAAGATAATATAATTAAGTAGGAGAAAATTACATTGGCGTCGTTTTCGATTTCACATTATGCCGACAAAATCAGTTTCGCAGTTGCTTCCTCGATTTATGTAACGTTTGCAGCATCACGTTCCCTTAGGAACTGTTACACTCAATGATTTAGTCTGACTATAATATGTTAAAACATTCGTTAAATTACTTTTCTTACCGATACTGTTCTAGGAATAATAAAGTTTGGTCGTGTTGTTGTTGAACTCGTGTCGATGACTTCCGGGTTAGTTTCGGAGAGTATACAGCCGAGACAAGATTGTTCCTTGCCAGGAAAAGCCATTTAGTCGGTGTCAAATACTATAAATTAAGAACGAATTTTAACAATCATTTGAGAACATTGTATATTTTCATCAGTGGACTTGAATGAATGTGCGGGTTTTAGCCGCAATCGTTGCGCTAGTTATTGGACGTCTTCCTGACATCAGGATGAGGTAATTAGCCCCGCCTTTTTGGCCGACTGTTGATGACGTATGACAATGCTCCGAAATGGCTCGTCGATTGTAATAAAAATAACGATTATTTTACCGTTACAAATCACTACTTATGTACATTTTTTTAATTAAAAATGATTTAAGACCAGAAAGCATGAAATCATCCGCTTTAGCACTCCTGATATACTTTACAGTGACCTAATGAGCTCCCGCCTCTTCTTAGACGGCTGTTAATGACGTAAAATAACGCAATTGAAAGGAATCGGTGATAAATCAATCAGACTAATATTAACAGATTTGAATGACTGATTGAAAAAAATACCTCAACACTCCTGATGTCCAGTGACTTACCCGAGACCGCCTATTTTTGGGTAGGTCTAGTTGACGTGGCGGAAACATATGGGGAATAACATCAACAAAACAATAAAATGGCTAATAATATTAATGTTTTGTGTTAAAATACATATTTCATCAAAACACGTTACAACGATTTTAAAAAAGTGCGGAATATATTCGCCGTTGCTGTTCTCCTCGAGGACGCCTGAGGTCGTGGTGACGCCTCCCGCCTCTATAAGGGCGGTTCTTGACGATGTCACGACCCTGGGCGGGAGGACTCTTTGGGTAAACAACAAGCTCGCGATCAAAACAAATCTGCAACATCAACTCAGCTCGACGACCGCACCCTAAAGAAGAAGAGCAATATAATACATTTTTTTCACTCCATCAGGTGAGTTAAATCACATCTTCGAGCGAAGAGAATCATGACATCTTTTTTACACTCCAGCTGCGGAAGGTCTTTGTCTTTTTGTCCGCTACCGTGACGTCACGTCGACTGTTTTTGCCCGAACAAGTCCATCTGGCGGATCACAAATGATTCAAAATGTAAACCTGAGCAAGTCTTCAGTAATTCTCAAATATGAACATGCAAGTTTCATGTATATCCAGTTAGGGTGTCAAAAAGCAAACTCGTCAAGTGTAGTCGCAACATTTCAAGCAAGACCTAATAAGTCTCACGCCTTGCTCAGTTACACACTACGTTCATTTTAAGCAATTTGACTTCAATAAGTTAATTTTGAGGAGGTGGGGGGGCAAGACAGTGTCATTAATTTTTAGAACTAAAAAAGACTGGCTCTTCATTCTCCTTTTAAATAGAAATAGCTTTGTCCCTCTCTAAATGACGTAATCATATGTGCTGTTTCGTCAGAATCAGAATTCTGATTAATGACTTAATCATATGTGCTGTTTCGTCCTCAAAACTTCCATCACCTTGACTCTATGTGATGACATTAAAATATGTATATGATACGTCATTCAAATGGGATTTTAATGTTGAGTGAGCGACGGAATAAGAGGGTGTCGCTCGTTTCAAGTGATCATGTTTGTTCCTTTTTAAAAGCTATTAGGTCACTGTGACGTCATATGTGAACGAGCAGACAAGTCCTGACTGGTGTTATGTGCGTAGGTGGCCAGCAGAGGGAGACAGAATTTAAGAAACATTTGAATGACGTTTAATCATTGCTATAGTTACACTCCTCTTATTCATTTTTCATTATTCATGCAGTTTTCTTATTGTATTTTGTCGCAATTATTTTATCTAGTTGTAGTCTTCAGTTAATTTTTTTAAAACATACATGTAGCACATTATTATTTTAACCTGATTAGATAAACACGTCAAGATTATCATTGACTTTAAGGACATGGTTGGGGCACACGTCATTGTAATGTACAGTACAGAAAATCAACAGGCCAGAAGGGCATCAGAATGAAAACAACAACATCCTATTAATAATACAATTTAAATTTACATTGAAAGTTTTCAGTCATAATCCAAATTGATTGATTGGTTAGTTTTGGGTCTCCATATGAGCCCCAATGTAATGCATTTTTAACAAGAAGCAAAAAACCAGCAGTATGATTTTATTGTAATGTGTTTTTGTTGTTGTCATACAGGTTGCTGTGACAATGATTGGCAAGATTATTTCTCTGCTGCTCGGTGACGGCGAATGCAAAGATAGAGGAGACGAATTGCTGGAGTTTGAAGAGGGAGGCTGGGTTATCGTCAATCTGCCAGGTGACATTCTCAACATGCGCGCACAAACGCACACAAATTCAAAGACAATGATTGCACCCAGTACAGCGCCAGACCGACAATGTTTTTTTTTTTTTTGTGTGTCAGATGTTGGGCCCCTTTCATCCACTGAGGGGTCAGAGCCCCTGGAGGAGCTTCTGCTGGAGCAGCCCAGCATGTCCGTCTACCAGATGAGACGCGGGATGAGGACAGCTGATCACCACGACAGTGATGAAGAAGAGCAAGAAAGCTCAGATGAAGATGAGGAAAACGGATCATCCAGGTAACTCACACGGCTCGTAAAAAAAAAAAAAAAAAATGCCAACCTTTTGAAAATAAAGAGGGAACAAAAATGTCAAAATGTGGGAAATCCTTACTCGAAAACTTTATTAGAGGAAATCTTTTTTCCAAAATGTGTTGTTTTCTTGGGAAACCCTAAAAACGGCTCTAAAAATATTCAACTTCCTTGAATAAAAGAAAAAAAAAAAATTTGTTTTAAAAGCCATACCTTTTTCACGAAAAAATGAAAATTTTCTTTCCTCGGCATCGTTATCAAATTAGAATATCTAATTAGAATATTTGTCGATTTTAAGTAATAAATGAAATAATCAGAGTAAGGCAAGCTTTGCTTTTGTTTAATATAAATATGTGCGTGTGTGTGTACTTTTAGGGCCGTGGCGTCGTCGGCTTTGGTGTTCCGGCGAGGTCGCGTCTCGTGGCGCCTAGCAGCGTGGGGCGTCCCCCTGCCGGCCGACGCCCTCTCGCTGGCATCCGGTAAGGGCACGGTGGCGGTGGCGGCCGAGCGGAAGAAACTGAGCCGCGGCGCCCTCCTCAGGCAAAACCAGACCACGGTGAAAACACGCGAACGCCACATCTATGCTCATGCCAAGCAGCCCAGCCCGCGCCCATACAACTACTAAAGCACTCGGGCGCACCTCGTCCACGATGTCGACAATGGTGCCTTTTTTGTCCTCAGCTTGTTTTGCATACGTTGTAAAAAAGGAGAAAAAAGCTAGTCGTGACTTTTTCATGTTTTGAGGTGTAAATACATGCTTTTTATTTATAAAATGTACAAAAAATGCAAATAAATTTCATTTCTTAACGAATGTAAGTGTTTTTGATAGGGGTGTAAACGAAAACCGATTAATATTTACCACATAAGTAAGGCAGCAGCGTTGGTGTTTTTCTTGTATGTGATATCACTTTACTGGCTGCCCACATCCCGACTAGTTTACATGCACACACATAAGCATTTACAAAGAGTGCGCACTGAGTCGTGAGGGCTGTCAATACCTAACCCTACCCCTAAACCTAACCCTACCCCTAACCCCTGCCCTAATTTGAAGAATTTGAGTCTCATTTAACTTCTGTTTTGTTGTATTTTCAACTTTTTGTTCATGAATTACATTTATTTTATGAAATCCCATCATTTTAAAATATTTTTTCCATGTATTTATGAAATCAAGTCACAATGACAAATTCAAACATTTTGTGAACATTTAATTTAGTATTGATAAATTAAAAATTTTCACTTTCTCACTTAAAGAAACCTTTAATTTTCAAGGTAATCATTAAATCAGGTAAAAAACGTAATTTTTAAGATACACAATTTAATTAAAACATATATATTTAATTCGAGAGCAAGATAAACAGCCCAATTTAGTGTTAATGAATTCATTTTTGTGTGAAATCTAATCGTTAAAAATGTTTTAGTTACACCAAATTAACAACCCCCCCCCAAAAAAAAAAAAATCACGATTTCTGCCAACCCAAATCCATGTTTTATTTTCGACCATGACGATGAACAAGGACTTTTTTCGTCATGTTTATTTTCAAACTTGTTAAATTTCCGTTTGGTACGCACGAGGAAGAACAACACAGCAAACGCCATCCGTCGCTTGACGACCGACAGTTTAGTTTTTTTTTTTGAGTTGGAATACATTTTATTTTTCTTATAAGTACAGTTCAGTAGTTACAAAACGAAGCATCTGCCAAACACAAGACACCAGGAGAGGGCGTGGAATGCGACTGCTCGCCGCCCATCCGGCGACCCCTTGCCACTCCTCCGCTCGCCGTTCGTCTTGCGCAACGGCACGCGCAGGCCGGCCGCCGGCGGGCCCGAGGAAGTCCAAAGAAAAAGTCAAAGCCACATCGAGTATAGATCCAACTAAAGTCTTGGGTTGGAGGAAGAAAAAAGGGGGATTATTATTATTATTATGATCATCATATTGGGGACTGTACATTAGCACGTTAGAATCGTTCTCTTCACATAAAAACAAGAAAAAAAGACGTAGAAACATTTCACGATGCCAAGGGGACGCACAAACACACATCCTTCAGTTTACTTCGTTCGCAAGTGTCGCGTTTGGAATCATCTTCGTCATCTTTATCATCATCATATTACGATCACAGTGCAAAAATGCTTGCGAGAACCCAAAACAGTTAGCGTCAAAGAAAACGTCAAAACGAGAACAAGAGAAGTCCTGCTAAGCATCATCATCATCATCATCTTCATAATCAATGTCGGGGCGCCGTTTTGCAGCACAGCAGACGATTGTCATCTTTTCTTTTTGTTCGTTTCTTTCTGAATGGAGCGCAACGATGGAAACGGCCGCCATGAATGCGGCCCTCGCTCGCAAAAAGTTCACCATATTGACTTTTGTGGCGACATTTCCCAATAAAACTAAAATGCATTTCCACCTTTATTTGACCTTCTGTTAAAGGTTTACTGGTCCAACTTTTTGGTGAATTTTGCACAATTAAGGAGACAAAGGGCAAAATTCTAAACAGATAATTGCTCTATCAACTTGGATGCCTTTCTTTGAGTCTTACAGTCTCTGGATTAACTCATCGCAAGCTGAATTGAAGTTTACATGGAAAGGTTAAATGGCATTTTGGGTTCATCCAGAAATCTCCCCTCTTCAAGTCGAATATCTCGGACCTTTTGTGAGAAGTGATGACGTGTGTGTGTGTCTGTGTGTATATATATATATATATATATATATATATATATATATATATGTATATATATATATATGTATATATATATATATATATATATATATATATATATATATATATATGTATCGCTTCAGAGTATATTGAAAAAAATCACAATAGGTTTGCTTTTCTGAATGTTTGCTGCTAATGTAATACATTAACGGCTACATATGTATTACGCCGCCGTCTCTGTGTGACCTTTATCTTTGCTGCTGTAACACTGCAAATTTCCCCATTGTGGGACTAATAAAAGCCGTCTTTATCTTTAATATGATATCACAAAGAAGTGATAAGTTGATAGTTTCGGAATTGTATGCTTTTATGTGACTTTGACCAATCAGATCCAACCTCAATTACGCATTGCCATCAAACAGGATGACTTATATCGTCTGATATAATTATCACGATTAATGACATACAAATACATTGATGCTGCTTATTTGTTTCCTTAGATAATAAAAATGTCATTTCTTTAGGTACATATCAAATATCGCAATCTTCGATCGCGATCTTCAACACCCGTATCGCATATCTAATTTTTTTCCAATATTCTGTAGCCCTAGAAGAGTGAGTGTGTATGTGTTTGTACTCACTGTATGTGTGTGTGTGTGTCTGTATATATATATATATATATATATATATATATATGAAATGTAGACAAAGAATGACAAACTGAGAGAAATGAAAACAAAGCGTACGCCCTGGAGTCTAGCACAGCTACGCATCTTAGTCCACGCTAAGGCTAAACACAACATGTCCGCTTTTTCCAGTTTCTTCTTTTTTTGTTTTTCTTCTCACGCAGTAAGTAAATACATCATTATCATCATCATCCTCCTCATCAGTAGTATTCAGCAACACTGTGCAACAACGACGGCTGGCAGTATTTTACAAACCCCCTTTTTTTTTTCTTTTAATTCTTCCCGAGAAGAACGTAGGCTTGATAAACGCCTCTTTTTTTTCTTTTCTTTTATGACGCTCCTTGGGAACGTCCTCCTAAATCTCTTTATGTACACAGGGAAAGACCCCAAAAAGGGTGGTGGGGGGCAGGGAGGTTGTTTAGTTGTTGGGGGAGGAATGCCGCTATGTGGGCTGAGGGGCTTTGGGGGTCAAAGTACATCTTGGGGCAGTTCAAGTGCTCCTTGTTCACAATCATCAAACACGTCATTCGAATCAGCAGTGAGTCATCGCTTCTTTCCAAAAAAAAACAAAACAAAAAACAAACAAACAAAAAAAAAATCCAAAGTGACTGCTTCTTTTGTGATTATTTTCTTTAATCTAACATACAAATAAAAACTAATTTTCCACATTTCAATTTTTGGCTGCTCAGATCAAAAAGTGAAACACACGATGGCGACAGTACTACATGAACTTCCTCAACTCACATGAACATATACTAGCTCTGTAGCAGATGCCACAAGAGGGCGCCAAAGAAATTTTTCATTCTCCTATTTTGTTTTAAAGAATAACAAAGCCCTAACAACAAAGTTTTCAATTCATTTAGTCCTGTAGCGCCCTGTGCTGTCGACTGAAATTGACGTCAAAGTGCCTTCGGACTCGCATTGCGAATGTCCCGGGCTCTTCTGTTTTCTGAGGGCAGAAGAGGACAAAATGGCGGCCGCCTGAGAGGAATGAAAAAGGATCGAATATCCAAGAACTTTTGACTCAGCAGTGTTTTATTGTGTTGACTGTTTTTCTGTTTTGATAGTTGATTTATGGTTTTAACTGTCTTTGTTTTTTGATGTCTGATTTTTGAAGCACAGCACTTTGTATGCAGCTGTGGTTGTTTTTAAAGTGCTCTATTATTATAGTTGAGTTAAGAATATTGTTCTGATTAGTGTGTTTTGACTAGTGGGGGCACAGGGATTTTTTTTTTTCCTTTTAGGAGGAAAACTTGAAAACTGAAAACATCTGCAAGGTTTTCCAAGTACAAATTTTCCCAAAGAATTCCATTCTTTGAAATTGCGCTTTTACTTTTAACCACAAGTGAGCACTGAGCCAAAAATTGAAAGCGAAAAAAAATCTTTTGATTTTAATTTTTTTTGCTGTTAGAAAAAAAGTTAAACAACAAAATAATCAGTCACTTTTGTGATTTTGAGTTGAAAATGGAAAGAACCAACGATACACGCATTAAAAGTCCTCCTCTGCTTGTTTTTTGTGTTCTTTTCGTGTTGTTTTTTTTCCCTCCCCGTTTAACGACGGCCTGGAAATGTCGCTATGTCGCTAACAGTTAGCCGGCGCGCTAACGTGGCTATTCTACTGAAGAATACATTCCGGTACAATATATTTATATGTATATCAAGTCTTGGTTGTGGAATACAGGAAAGAAGGAACGAAAAAGTTTTCTGGCTGGCTGGGAGGCCTGAAAGAGGACAGGAAGTGCTCATCGTCACACAGGTAGTTTCAAAACAAGTTTCTTTTCTCTCTTTTTTTTTTTTTTTTTTTTTAGGTCCGCCTTCCAAAGAGTCCCTTGATGCTTGTGTGCGTGTGTGTGTCTGCGTGTGCGTGTGAGAGTGTGTTTAAATAAAGTTTTTCTTCATCATGTTGATGTTTAGTCTTGCTCGTTGTGGCCGAGGTCCGCCAGCTCGTCAAGGTCGCTGTTGAGGTGGTCCTGGTCCAGGGTCAAAGCGGGGTCAAGGGTCATCGGCTGGTCCTCCTCCGACATCCATGCGGGCACTAGGACCCAACAAAATACAGAAAGCTCAGTAAAGGTTCAAACAAAGATCATTTTCAAATTCGGGTTTCATATCAGACTCATGTTTCACAGAGCACTTTCAGGTTAGCGTTTCCAAGTTGTGGCTACTAAAGTAGGGTTTCAAATAAGTGTTTAGGGTGTCAAATCCAAAAGAAGAAACAACATTTTCCAAGATAAGTGTTGCTGTTAGTCAGGGGTGCTAAATCTGGTCCTTGAGCGCTCGCATCTAGTCTGATTTACATGTTTCCCTCCTCCAACTCACTTGAGTTGCAAGCTTGTGCACTCATCAGACACTCGTTCTGTTAGTTGACCAATTTAGTCCATTTGCAACTGATGAGCAATCTGACCAGCAGGTGGCAGTACAACATAGCCAATCAAGCCTAACACGACCAACCAAAACAATTCCATTTCACATTTGTGGCGAGATGACAATGATGAATTGAAATCCCCGAGCCACAATAAGAAAAGTAAAACTTTCCTTACACCCCCCCTAAAAAAAGCCTTGCTTTAGATTTCCCCACGCGGAAACTTACGTTAACGAGCTCCAGATTTGACTCCATATTTGATTTTCACTCTTCATTAAGTGAGCCACCTGGAACGTTATTTAAGCGTCTCCCCAAACAACTGGCGAGAACCACGCGCGCTTTCTCCCGGCCAACTTTACACATTTAATGTAACTTTCCTCGCCGACGATTATTCAGCCCCCAACCCGCTTCTCACATTTCCCATACAGGTGGCAGATGCACCACACACACACAAATAAACACGTTTGGTTGGGAATGCTCAGCTTTTTTGTTTTGTTTTTGTCATTCTCGCAGACGCATTTGAGTCACGTGACTTGACCGGAGTCACATTGAAAGCTTCGGATTTGGGATTTGTATTGTATATTGGTACGGGGGCTCCGTCTCGTGGACAAGAACACTATTTAGCAAAACACATTTGTAATTTATCTGAAAGAACTTTTTTTTTTCTAACTTTTTATCGTTATGAGTGTTATTTAACTTTTATATGAGTTCCATTTAGATTGATTCATTATTGAAATAAAAGTGCAATGTTAATGTTTAGGTGATGCATCACGTTACAGTGGCTTGGAATAATATATTAACTGTCCATTTGTGCCTCTCTGGCTTTTGTTGTCGCCATCATAATATTTGAGCTGTGTTAATGCAAATGTCATTAAAGTTCCCAAAGGTGTGGCTTTTTTTGGGTGTCTGTGTTTGTCATTTACAACTCTTTAAATATATCAATAACATTTTATTTACATCAAATTGAACCTTTTTGCTCCATTGTGGCCAAATTAATCTCTAACTCTTCATCTCTTGATTCACTGGATTGAATCACAAAGTTCGGTGAAATAGATTTCTTTCTCGACTCACCAAATGAAAATCTTCATTGAGAAGACAGTACATTCATCATTGCTTAACCCAAGTTATGCTTTACAAAATATCTCCCAGTTGTGTCCCAATTGCACTCTCCTGTGGTGCTCGCTGGTACAGCACAGGCCTTTTTTCTTCACAGAAACAGGCCTCAGAAGACGAAAAAAAAAAAGACAGCAGCATATGGCTGAGGCCGCACAGCTCCTGGTACGCATCCCGGCCGTATTGCGCGCGTCACGCTTAACAGGACGGATAAACGGGAAGGCGGCGGCTGTGGCGGGAACGAGTGCTCACCATTCCAGCGACGGCAGCAAGAGCAGATGCAACAATAGCACAGAGTCCTCATTTTTGCTAAAAAAAAAAAAAAAAGAATGGATGGAACCCGTTTAGGATGACTTCAGTGAGCGCGATTCTAGAGGCATATGGACACGTTGACTTCCATATTAACAACCAAATGTCTAATGTTTGAAATACAAAGAGTGCTCACATTCCTGATGACACATTCTCCGATGCGATCGGAATTTCACAAAAATTTAAATCATTTTCCGTCTAAACAGGTGATTGATTCAAATTATATGAGCATACATTTATACACTGATGTATGTCTTTGTTAATTAATTTTCCCTCTGCAGCAACAAAAATAGTTTTGTTGGATTACATGAGAAAGCATTTCATGTTTTTCTGGAGTCCCCCGAGGGACGAAATGTATGGAAAATATGATGCAATAAATCAACAAATGATTCGAGCTTTTCTGTTTGTACTCCATCCATTTGGTGAGGTTTTGTGTTTCACAGCAAATCATCAAACTTTGCTGTGTCAAAACACAGTGAGAAAAATTCAAGTTTCCCACATTTCAGTCTTGGCCATCTGTCTATTATGGGATGTCGTTCAAATGTGATCAAAATTGGACCAAAGTTCATCTTTGGGTGAGGCCAGGAAAGGACCAAAATATGTCTAAGATGGCAGCTTCAAAGCAAAATGGATGACTTGCTGAGTTTTTGTGACATTAATTCTTTTTTTTTGTGGAAATGTCAACCAAAGTTCATGTTACTAAGAAAAGGGACCGACTTTTCAAAACATGACAAATAGTCCGGAAAATACGGTAATGTTGCATTTACAACAAATGTACATCACTATTCTTTTCACAAATTTAATTCCCCAAATTTTCCGACGATTGAAAAGATTTCTGTTCACTTCCAGCGAATGCGACAATAAGTTTTGTCTCGGCTAAAAAAAAATAAAAAAAAACATTTTGGGAGGTTTTTGTGAAAAAGCAGGGTGATGCCGAATCAGCAGTGGGTGCCGTCTACTTCCTGGAGTCGCAGTGAACGCAAAGGCTGTTATTTTGTTCTGGTTCAAGCTCAAGCCACTTGATAGAACAATCATAAATATGTAAATACGAACGCAACGAGGAGAAACGAGGAAGTGAGCGCACCCTACACCCCCCCCCCTCAAAAAACAAGCATATTTTTAGATGGTTTTAATGAATACAGGATGTTTATAGACGGGGCCCGTAGCTGCCTGTGATTCGCACAAAAGAGGAGAAAAATCCACATACTCCCTCTCGCTCCCTCAAAGCGCTCCGAGGAGGAAGAATAAGCGGCGGGAAAAGAGAATTTGCGGCAGCGGGATTGTTGACTCTCCTTTTGGGCTCACGTCCTATTAGACAAACACGCCCTGCAGTGGAGTGGGTGCACGGCACACACATCAAAAGTCCATTTGGGTGCTTGTTGTGTTTATTGAAGTGGCAGAATATAACCCAAAAAGCAGAATCAAAACTTCTTTTTTTTTAGAACAGAAACACAATTTGGAGCATGGTTACATTTCTGACAGGAGAGGGTGCCAATAATCTCCAAATCGCGAGAAATCAAGCAAAAATTCACAAAGCCAACGTAATACAGATGAACCTTTTTTTAATCAATTAATTAATTGATAAAAAAATCGATATATCTCAAAAACTAGATCCTTTGTCTTTGACACTTGAGTAATGTATAAAAATCAAAATAGACATTTTTTTTTTCGTTGGCCTCCATTTTTAAAATAATGGTTAGTTGATGTCCTACAATCTGAGGAAGTAGGTGAAGCTGATGACAACTAAAAACGTTCACATCCTGCTGTTTAAATTTGTTTGCAAATTGAACACAATCTTGAGAAGGCAAAACGCCTGGAAATGGCGGCTTTTACTTTCTGTGTTTTATTTTTTTTGGGGGGGGGGGGGGCGTGGCATCTTGAGACTTTTTTTTTTGTGGCTCTCCTCATGATAGACACATCTCCCAAATTTTGTGCCCCTGACTGAAACAGGCCTCCGGGGCTGAATTCTGCAAACATTCCACGGGCGCCGCTGAGGCAAATTTGCGGAGTTTGCGAGTGTGGGAAAGCCCTCCAAATGTATTTGGCCTAAGGAGAATAACAATGAAGAAAAGAAGCAATGTCAAGCCTTTAATGAGAGTCCTTCTTTTTTTTTTTTTTCTTTTTTAAATAAAATAAGCGAGCGAGTGAAGTGCACGTTTGTTCTGGTCGGTGGTGCGCGGCGCCTCTCAAACTATTTCTGAGGCTGAAAGATTGGCGTGGAGATAAAAGCTCCGCTGAGCAATTTAAGCCCAAACACTGCGATGCTACAATCTGTCTTGTGTGCCTGATAGCGCTTTCCTCCGCTCGCCTCTCCAAATTACTTTCTTTCATATCTAATTATATTTGCTAATGATCTTATAAGAGAATAATGGAACGTGCTTGATCTATTACCTTTTTTTTTTTTCTGCAGTGCATAAATACAATGCGGCTGGAAATGACTGCCGCAGACGGGAAGAAATGTTTTTTTTTCTTTCTTCTTCCTTCTTAATGTTTTTGATGAGAGGGGAAAATGGAGCTGGGAGCGGCGAGGTCGTTAATGGTGACGGCGGCGAGGTCATCGCTCACGCGCCGATGACGGCTGGATGCCGCCGTGTCGCCACAAGGAGGCGATCTGACGAGATACTTTAAGATGATGATGCTTGAATAAAACAAGAAAAGGATGCAAAAACAAACCTGGACGAAACGACGCTGCAAAATACAAATTGGATTTAAACAACAATTCGACAATTTTGCATATTGACTAATGTTTGATACCGTTATTTTTCAGACCGATACCAGCATAGGTAGTCACTCGAGTACTCACCGATGCTGAGCACTGACTAGTACAATGATGAGTTCGTACTGCAGACTCCCTCGAGGGGCAAAACAAAAAAATCACGATGGATAATTTGAATGTAAAAGTACGCTACACTATTATATTTTATGAAGAAAATACAGCAATATTGTGATTTAATAGAAAATAAATACGTCAATGTTTCAATTCAATGAATTGTGATGCTCCTTTTACTGTGTCTACCTTGTCCACCAGGAGGCAGTGCAGTACAGAACTCTCAGTGACTCAATAAGATGCAGTTTCCTTTTTTTTTTTTTTTGCACAAGATTAAGAATATACCCCGGTGAAGATTGTCATATTGTCTGTCTTTAAGTCCTGCGCCACCTTTTATGTTCAACACCGCCACTATTCATGCTATTTGTTAGCGCATCTATGGTATATTTCATGATGTGTTAGCATTGAGCTAGTTGGGGGTAAGCCAAAGTCGTTTTAAATGTGTAATTCTCTTTATTTTACATTTAGTTTGACAGTCATCTTCAACTAGGGAGTGTCAGTCTTTCGAAAATTTCATTTTTCACCACAGCCAGCAGAGGATAGCGTCTTCTTTCGCTTTAAAATTCAATTGATTTGCAAGAATTGAAATTTACAAGCAGCTGATATAATGTGATTCATAATCACTTTCATTTACATATACATAACATTACTATTGAAATATTTCCATTTGAAATGTTATTTCCACTCTTCCATTTGAAGAATGTCATTGACATTTTGAAACCTTTTCTTAAATATTTTTGTCCGTGATTCTACCATTCTTTAAAAAAAATAATTTCCGTTAAAAACACAAGTTGTTTTACTGTGCCTTATTGTGCCTTTCCATCCAAACTCAACCTTAAAAATGAAACAAAAATATTCACCCTTTGCATCCCAAATGACATTTCCTATCCTGTCCTTCTTCCCCACAGCTCACGCCCCCCTCCTCCCTGAAAGCCCCCACCCCCCAACCCCCTGTCATCTCCTCCTGAGTGTGGGATGCGTCACGGCCATGACAGCCACTCTAAAGCCGGAGCATTAATGGACGGAAATGGCATTCGATCTCTGTTTGATCTCCTAATCATCGGCGCTCAAATGATAATTAGTGCCCTCGCAATCCTCCAAAAGATGAAGTGGGGGGGGGGGTGAGGAGACCAGTCAGAGCATTCATATATAGACACATCCAGCCATCCATCCAGAGGCCCGATACACGCTGGACTTTTCTTTTAGGAAGTTTAATAAGCAACTTTGGATTTCTTTCATTGACACACCTTGTGTATGAAATAACGCTACATTCAGAAAATAAAGGCACCTAGCCTTGCCGAGTCACAAATTGCCAGTGTCAGGACACATAAGGGCGAGACGTTCACCAGGAAGTTGACCCTCGAAGGGAGGGTAGCGAGTTTATACACTTGCACGCCATAATGAAAGTCTGGAGCACAGATTCGAACCTTGAACTGTAGAATTGCATGGCAGATGTGTGAACCACTTGATGACATATTAGTTGTCCAACTTTAAAACAAAACAATAAATGTAGGAAGGGCATCGTTGTTAGCAGTAACTGCTTCCCATCCTCTCTCTCTCTCTCTCTCGCATACACACACACTCACACACACACGCTTACACACACAGTCTGTGATTCTTTTGCGCTGACATAATCCTGATTGATTCGTTCAGCAGATAAAAAGTGGTCCACTTTTGCCCTTTTACTGGGTGGGAGTCTAGTGGTGGGGTGGGGGGGGAGGCGTAACATAATACGGCCTTTTATTCATCAACAATGTCACATAATGGCGCAGGAATGTGCAGGCAGAAAGGCCACGGCTTTAAATGGCGGCGACACTGTGCTCTGGTGTAAAAGAGGAGAACGAGCTCATTAAGGACCTTCATCCCCCCGCCCCCCCCCCCCCATCTCGAACACGCCACCCTGCACACGCCGCTACACGCTAACAAGGTTGCAAACTTATTTTCTTTAGACGTCAACCACGTTTTCACCGCTCGAATAAATTGGGAGTATCCGACCTTTTTCCCCCTCGCAGGAAGTCAAACGTTTGTGTGGACGGGGACAGGAAGTGGACGATTGTCGTCTTACTTTGTGATTCGGCAAAGTTAACGTGACGATGCAAAACAACATCCGTGGCATTGTCAAAGACATCACAAAGTTCATAGAAGGCCGTGCATATTTAAACTTATTTTGGGATACTTGGGAAAAATTATTAGTTTTTCTCGAGGTTAAAATTTGCAGTGATGTTCCAGAACACATCTATAAAAAAACAAAAGACAGATGTTAACAGATTTTCTTTGATATGTTTAAGAAAAAAATGCAACAGTTGATTTAAGACTTGTTGGTAATGATTTCATTAAATGAGTTCAATTTTCTAAATTGTTTTTACGTGTACAAAAAACATATTACATAAGTTGAGGGAAAAAGTGCATTGACCTAATTGTAAATTCAAAAGTTCATCAGTGACCAAATTATCTTTGGTGTAAATGAAAAAAATTCAACAATTAAGTCAAAGACATGTCTTGGACATTAATAATGATAACGTATGTTTGCTTCAAGACACTGTCATCTTTTGATATACTCCAGGTTTGTCAAATAGTACATTTTGTTCCACGTTTACAAAAATACGTGTTACGATTCATTTCAATCATCTTTGGTGTTTAGTAACAAATGTAGGTTAGGTGCTATGAAAAATCTAAAATGGAAATTATTGTTTTATTTGATTGGTGTCTTGCAGAATCCAAATCCCTTGGAAGTTATACTCACAGAAGGCAAAAAACGCATAAAATGATCAAGTCAACAATTCAACACTAGGGGGTGTCATTTCCACTTTGGCTTGGTCGGCTACTTTATTGAATTGTAACGTGTGACGAGCTTATGGAGGATGTACACGATGTGGATCAGAAGGTGGAGCTCCGCAGCAAGTGGGCCAAAACTATATAGGGCACGCACGCACGCACGCTATATGGGACAAACCCTACCTTGGCCTGCTTAACACCAAAACGACAACTAGCAACCCAACGTGTCGCAAAAGGACTCGCCTCGCAATTACCACTCAGTTAAAATTGCGTTATTGTGGAGTGTTAACTTCTGACGGGAAGCAAATTAATAAAAGGCCGCAAGCTTTTACTCGTCAAGGCGAAGGAGAGATTTGGCAGGAGGGCTCGCTCCTTCACCTCCAGCAGCCAGGCTTGACCTCCGAGGAGGAGAAGTCGGACGAGCTAATGAACGACACGACACGCCCGCCAGCACTTGCAACTTATCCATCAGCATTTCTTATGCTGAGAAGCAACTTTTAGTCTTGTCTGCATGCGGATACTCAAAGTTTCTGACTTTCAAGGTTGATTGACCAGAGGAAAAACATTTATTCGGGGGATTGGGTTTGTGAAAAACTCGAAATTGCACAAAAAATATGTACGTTAGGATTGTAAATTGTTTTTGTTGGTAAAGAAAACTTGTTCATGTTAAGAAAAACGTTCTTTATCTTGACGACTTGTTGGAGACCAAATTGTCCTGGATAATCTTTAACACTCCAAATTGTCTTCGACGTTTGCAAGTATTCATCCATTAGGATGAAAATGATCCGAAAAATTTGTATCAAAATGGTTTAGAACTGTAAAGATTTTATTTTTATTTGATGTGAAACAATCCAAAGAAAAGCAACAAAGCATTTTTGCCGCATTTGTGTGTTTCCGGGACAGGGTGAGGGCGTGCGTAAGTCAACGTGTCGGGAGATGTGCAGGATGTGAATTTGATGGAAGTGGAGAAACAACTTTGTTGAAAGGTGATCTTTACCGACTCTCAACCCGATCTTCTCAACATCCTGAGGCCAGCTGCCATATTGGCTTTCATGCTCATGTGATCCCTCCTCCATCCCAACTTCGGAACGTTGCCGCCCGAAACAATCCAGTTGGAAGCAAGACATGAGAGAAAACAAAGTCCAAAATGTTGACTTGTTCCTGCTCTCTCGAATAAAAGGAAAACAAAAAAAAATTCCAGACTCGGCAGACTCTCATCTCCGCCGTCTGTGACCTCCAGACGAACTCTGCAGCTTCACTTTCAGCAAATAAACCTCATCTCCTTCACACCTGATTCTTTTTTCTTTCTTTTCTTTTCTCTTTTCTTTCAGCTTCCAGGACATTCTTCTCACGCTTTTATTTTCACGGGAGCTATCAATCACCCACCGTAAAGTCGACCACACGTTTGCCTATAATGAAGTGGAGTCAGCAATAAGAAATCAACCGATCCCAAATTGATTGCCAGCTAAATACCTCCACCAAGGAAGTTAGGCCCTCATCTGCTTGAGTACAACCTGTAGTTGACACTTTTTGATCAGGAAGGAAACATTTTACTGATCAACTGTGATTGAAACGTGAGGCGGTTATTATGAACATTTATTGATCAGTAAAATCGTATTTAGCGTTGGGTACGTGGCAAAAAATATTTCAGGTTGACTTCCCCTTTAAGGAGTTTGGATATAGGGAATACCTAAAAACACCAGCATCAGAAAAAACGTTAATATAGACATACTGTAGATATATGACAATGGTTGGACAGTGTTTTAATTTTTTTTCCATCTTCATACTGATTAAAAAATGTCACAAATGTGTTGAACAGGGACGTAGAAAAATGACGGTGTTGGATCAGAGGTAGCGTCAACATTTGGTCACATTTCTTGGAATGGTTAAAATAACTCAGGCGGACAGAATAAAAATCCTGTATTGTCATTGAATAATGTCGATAGAAGTTTGCGATATCAAGAATCGAAAATAACTCACATAAAAACGATACTGAACACAACTAACTGACGCCGTGCAAATGGCAAGACAGCTCAATGGAATCTTCGCAACTATTTAATCATTCACCACCGCCAACCTCCGCTGCTCTCAATTACGACTGCGCAACGTATCCACACCTTGCCTTTTTAAACATGCCAGACAAGAGGAATGGGGTGCTGGCTGGGGGGCCAGCCAGGGGGGGGGGGGGATACGATGTACGGGGAGGCGCTGGGAGTGTCTGGCACGCCGTATCAAAAGAAGACCAGGCAGCGGCAATGCCAATGCTGGCATCACTTTTAAGACAAGAAGAAGAAGGAGGACACAAGAAGACCCCCCCCCGACAACCCCCTTCATCATGAGCTTCTTCCTGCTCGCAACAAGCAAAGACGAGCGCTGCGATATGATTATGTAAATGTAAACAGGATTTCCCGCAGTTCTCGCTCTGACCCGTTCTCCTCGCAAATCTTCCGTTTAAGAGCAATTCCCAGAGTGGGCCGGGGGTGGGGGGTGCGCCGCTCTTACTTAACAGGATAATTAGGATATAGCAAACCTTTCCAAGAGCATACAAGTCCTCCCTGTCCCTCGTGCACGGCTTCCTTTGCCCATCTAAACACTTCTTCGTTTTGCCTGAACCTCGGTGGAGCTGAAAATCCTCCACTGAGCTGAAGGAATAAACACAAAAGAATAAAGAAAAGGCATATGGACCATTTTCACGTAATTTAATCAATAACTACTTCACTAAATTTCATTTTGGGAAAATCCGTTAATTAAAAAAAAAAAAAAAACAAATGATATTTTTCACATTTTTAATACCAAAATGAAATGTCGTGATTAGCAACATGTTGCATGACATTTTTGGAGAACGTTTCTCCAATTTGAATCATGATAAACAAAAATGATGGAAATGGACTGTGCCAAACTGAAATGTTCATTGAAAGAGAATACACAAGCCAGAAATGTTTCACTTCGGGTGGCCCCGGTAAGCCAACGTTTCCTGAGTGACCATCATACATTGGACACTCGCATGCTCGTAACACACTCTTGCAACTCCCAAGTCTTTGTAATCAAACCAGAAATTTGCTCGGCACACTCATAATACGAGCCGGATCAAGTTGGAGCGAAAAGGAATGTTTTGCTGAGCTTCATTTGCTAGATGATTTGATCTCATATTCTATTTTTATGTCATGCACTGATTTGCAAGCTAAGAGCCAATCAGAGTGATCAATTGAACTTGTATCGAATGATACAAAAATCCCAATTCGTCACAATTCTAAAAATCTGAAATTTTCGCCTTAATGTGGGGTGGCCAGTGAGTGGCCCCCCAAGTCAATCCACCCCTAGTGTTTGGATATTCGATTATTATTATTTTATTATTAGCTTATATTCGATTTTTATGCCTTTAACGATAATAAGCTCCAATCACGTGTTCATCAAACTAAAGAAGCCAGGATAAAATTAGAAGACAATAATGTTATTATTCATTGTTATTGTCAGTGAGAAAAGAAAGTATTGATTGTACAATATTGATTGTAATTAAATTCAGAATACGTGCCCTGTGAAAAAGCAAACTTCCCGCTCTTGAACCGGGATTCGTGTCCTGAAGAATGACTTTGCCGAATGACCTTGAAGAAGTGGCGCACGTCTCGCCCTGCCTGCGTTGCACATGTTTCCCACAATGCACTCTTCTTCCCCTTTCATTCCGCCGCAATACAAACAAAGAAATGTTTTGACACCCCCACCGGCTCTTGATGTGATTTGATTCTGACTTCTGTTTACGTGTGCGGACGTACGTGTCAAACAATAGCGGCCGGGTGGTCACGGCGACGTTTTGGACGCCAACGCTGGACGTAAACACGAGCAGGAAGGGGAAAGACAGCATGATCGTGAACATCAAAGCAGAATTGGAAACGATGTCAAATCAATATGCAAGACAGGCTTAGCTTTGATTTTTGTTTGGAGATGTACGCTTGGGGGGGTGTGATACCGGGAATTAAGGGGTGGTGAGGGTGCGCCAAATCTGAGCGGGTTTGGGTTTAAAAAAAAAAAAAAAAAAGTGTTAAAGCAGTTGTAGGATGTAAAATCAATTCAAGTTAACGGTGTATTTTTGTATCATTTTGTTTCATGATAACTTATTAAATTGCGATACAGGTGAGACTATGACTGGCCTTTAGGAACGCACCCTCCAAGGGGTGAGTACTTTTGCTATCTTTTAGTTTTCAAACAGCAGTTCACTACTTTTTCTGTATGACCACGGAAGATGCTTAAACATGACCAAAGATCGTTAATAAAGCGGAAAAAGAAGGAAAGGGGCTTAAATTCGAGATCGATTGTGACATCAGCTTAAGAAAAGAAACAAAAAAATAAATAAATCCTCTTATTGGACTTTTGAGGCGCTAAGTAAAAGCAACCTTTTCCTGAACTCCCATTTTAGCCGCGCCGATCCATAACCTTTTCCTTTTGTTCCCGTCGTACTTTTTTTTTTTTTTTCTTCCCAAGGCCGTCCGACTTCAGTCATGAGAACGGCGCGCGGTTAAACGGCGGGAAAAGCGTACCTGGATTAGCAGCCATTGACAAAATAACCTTGGTGATGGACGCCGGCTCGCTGGGCTTCAAAGCTTCTCCAAAGAGATTAGGCCGACTTGCTATCGACGTCGGGGAAATGCGTTTCAAGTCACATTGATTTATTGAGAGATTCCCCAATAGCGGCGGCGCTCCCGTGTCATGTGAACGCACGCTTCAAATAAAATACACCGCCTCGTTCTGCTTTAAGGGAGGAAAAAAGAAGTTCCATGATCCACCAAACGCCGCTTTGTTGCACCTGGCAGCAAAAAAAGTGAGTGAGAGACATGCAAACTCAATGAGAGAGTGACGGTACATGTGACATGAACGCCATTACCTACTGCAATGCTGTTTTTCGTCACATATATCCCCAAAATTCTTAACGACAAATGCGGTGAGGAATGTTTGGCGCAAAGGCGACATCATGGCATGATTCCCCATCACCACTGTGCGAAGCAATCCAATTTTACGAAATGATCGTTAATTTAATGCAAATAACTGGCTGTGCCAGCGACGGAACAATTCATTGCTCTTCCACTAGATGGCAGATGGAAATCTTACAGCACATTTGGAAGTAAAACGAGATGTCATATTTGTGGCGAATTTTTTCACTGTATTTTATCATTTTTGAGACATTTTTGTTTAGTAGGGTGACAAAAGATTTTTGTAATGCAGTAATATGTGCCTTGGCACAACAACACACGGACAGAAACACACACACACAAACACACACACACACTCTCTGTCTTTCATTCGCACACACAATCCAACGTCCCCCTTTCAAGTACTCCTGTCCTTGCCCACCCCAGAAACATTGACGAGGACTCGATCCGGAACGCCTTGACACGCACACACCTCTAGATGGTGCTCAGCTGTTACGTGTGGGAATGCCGCAAATGCGCGCGCGTGCGTGTGTGTGCTAAGACGAGACAATAAAAACATTAATTTGGTCTGAAATCATTTGTGACGTGGCGGCGTGGGTCTTGGGGCCGTAATGAAGCGTGCGCCATCTCGCCGCCTCCTAATTGGACGAGTCGGACGAGTCCATTACGTGGCTAACAGACAGCGGCCGATCCTTTCTGGTCAGTTGAGGCTCACTTAGCCGCAGCCTGCTGCTGCTGCTACTGGACAAATTGTCAGCGGCTCATCTTTAGCAACTTACGATCCTCTTCCTCTTCCACCTTGCTGCTTGAACGTGTTCCTTATGTACACCCACAAATTAAAATTATTACAAATGTATTCAAAACAACCAGCTAAGCAAAGTCCGCTTAGCTTAGTGCTAACAACAAGCAATTCAAAACGTCATAGGCAGGCTAACAAATAGAATCAGTGTTGTGGTATTACATCCCTGAAATTTGAGCACAAACAGTGGAGCAACACGTAGACTGACGACATAAGCATACACACAAGCC